>NW_027193010.1:0-139000 GCF_949987515.2 Delphinus delphis
GTACCCTCACCTGGACCCTAAACCGTCCCCGTCCCCTAACCCTAACCCTAGCCCGAACCCTAACCCTAACACTTCCCCGAAGCCTGACCGTCACCTGTCCCCTAATCTTAACCCGTACGCTAACACTAACCAGCGCCCTCACACGCACGCTCCCCCTAAAGCGTTGCCGTACCCTCACCTGGACCCTGAACCGTCCCCGTCCCCTAACCCTAACCCTAGCCCGAACCCTAACCCTAACCCTTCCCTGAAGCCTGACCCTCACCCGTTCCCTAATCCTAACCCGTACGCTAACACTAACCCGCGCCCTCACACGCACGCTACCCCTAAAGCGTTGCCGTACCCTCACCTGGACCCTAAACCGTCCCCGTCCCCTAACCCTAACCCTAGCCCGAACCCTAACCCTAACCCTTCCCAGAAGCCTGACCCGCACCCGTCCCCTAATCCTAAGCCGTACGCTAACACTAAACCGCGCCCCCACACGCACGGTCCCCCTAAAGCGTTGCCGTACCCTCACCTGGACCCTAAACCGTCCCCGTCCCCTAACCCTAACTCTAGCCCGAACCCTAACCGTAACCCTTCCCCGAAGCCTGTCCCTCACCCGTCCCCTAATCCTAACCCGTACGCTAACACTAACCCGCGCCCTCACACGCACGCTCCCCCTAAAGCATTGCCGTACCCTCACCTGGACGCTAAACCGTCCCCGTCCCCTAACCCTAACCGTAGCCCGAACCCTAACCCTAACCCTTCCCCGAAGACTGACCCTCACCCGTCCCCTAAACCTAACACGTACGCTAACACTAACCCTCGCCCTCACACGCACGCTCCCCTCAAAGCGTTGCCGTACTCTTACCTGGACCCTAAACCTTCCCCATCCCCTAACCCTAACCCTAGCCCGAACCCTAACCCTAACCCTTCCCCAAAGCCTGACCCTCACCCGTCACCTAATCCTAACCCGTACGCTAACACTACCCCGCGCCCTCACACACACGCTCCCCATAAAGCGTTGCCGTACCCTCACCTGGACACGAAACCGGCCCCGTCACCTAACTCTAACCCTAGCCCGAACCCTAACCCTAACCCTTCCCCGAAGCCTGACCCTCACCCGTCCACTAATCTTAACCCGTACGCTAACACTAACCCGCGCCGTCACACGCACGCTCCCCCTAAAGCATTGCCGTACCCTCACCTGGACCCTAAACCGTCCCCGTCCCCTAACCCTAACCCTAGCCCGAACCCTAACCCTAACCCTTCCCCGAAGCCTGACCCTCACACGTACCCTAATCCTCACCCGTACGCTAACACTAACCCGCGCCCTCACACGCTCGCTCTGCCTAAAGCGTTGCCGTACCCTCACCTGGACCCTAAACCGTCCCCGTCCCCTAACCCTAACCCTAGCCCGAACCCTAACCGTAACGCTTCCCCGAAGCCTGACCCTCCCCCGTCCCCTAATCCTAACCCGTACGCTAACACTAACCCGCGCCCTCACACGCACGCTCCCCCTAAAGCGTTGCCGTACCCTCACCTGGACCCTAAACCGTCCCCGGTCCTAACCCTAACCCTAGCCCGAACCCTAACCCTAACCCTTCCCCGAAGCCTGACCCTCACCCGTCCCCTAATCCTAACCCGTACGCTAACACTAACCCGCGCCCTCACACGCACGCTCCCCCTAAAGCGTTGCCGTACCCTCACCTGGACCCTAAACCGTCCCCATCCCCTAACCCTAACCCTAGCCCGAACCCTAACCCTAACCCTTCCCCGAAGCCTGACCCTCACACGTCCCCTAATCCTAACCCGTACGCTAACACTAACCCGTGCCCTCACACGCACGCTCCCCCTAAAGCGTTGCCGTACCCTCACCTGGACCCTAAACCGTCCCCGTCCCCTAACCCTAACCCTAGCCCGAACCCTAAACCTAACCCTTCCCCGAAGCCTGACCCTCACACGTCCCCTAATCCTCACCCGTACGCTAACACTAACCCGCGCCCTCACACGCTCGCTCCGCCTAAAGCGTTGCCGTACCCTCACCTGGACCCTAAACCATCCCCGTCCCCTAACCCTAACTCTAGCCCGAAACCTAACCCTAACCCTTCCCCGAAGCCTGACCCTCACCCGTCCCCTAATCCTAACCCGTACGCTAACACTAACCCGCGCCCTCACACGCACGCTCCCCCTAAAGCGTTGCCGTACCCTCACGTGGACCCTAAACCGTCCCCGTCCCCTAACCCTAACCCTAGCCCGAACCATAACCCTAACCCTTCCCCGAAGCCTGACCCTCACCCGTCCCCTAATCCTAACCAGTACGCTAACACTACCGCGCGCCCTCACACGCACGCTTCCCCTAAAGCGTTGCCGTACCCTCACCTGGACCCTAAACCGTCCCCGTCCCCTAACCCTAACCCTAACCCTTCCCCGAAGCCTGACCCTCACCCGTCCCCTAATCCTAACCCGTACGCTAACACTAACCCGCGCCCTCACATGCACGCTCCCCCTGAAGCGTTGCCATACACTCACCTGGACCCTAAACCGTCCCCGTCCCCTAACCCTGACCCTAGCCCGAACCCTAACCCTAACCCTTCCCCGAAGCCTGACCCTCACCTATCCACTAATCCTAACCCGTACGCTAACACTAACCCGCGCCCTCACACGCACGCTCCCCCTAAAGTGTTGCCGTACCCTCACCTGGACCCTAAACCGTCCCAGTCCCGTAACCCTAACCCTAGCCCGAACCCTAACCCTAACCCTTCCCCGAAGCCTGACCCTCACCCGTCCCCTAATCCTAACCCGTACGCTAACACTACCCCGCGCCCTCACACGCACGCTCCCCGTAAAGCGTTGCCGTACCCTCACCTGGACCGTAAACCGTCCCCGTCCCCTAAACCTAACCCTAGCCCGAACCCTAACCCTAACCCTTCCCTGAAGCCTGACCCTCACCCATTCCCTAATCCTAACCCGTACGCTAACAGTAACCCGCGCCCTCACACGCACGCTCCCCCTAAAGCGTTGCCGTACCCTCACCTGGACCCTAAACCGTCCCCGTCACCTAACCCTAACCGTAGCCCGAACCCTAACTTTAAACCTTCCCCGAAGCATGACCCTCACCCGTCCCCTAATCCTAAGCCATACGGTAACACTAACCCGCGCCCTCACACACACGCTCCCCCTAAAGCTTTGCCGTACCCTCACCTGGACCCTATACCGTCCCCGTCCCCTAACCCTAACTCTAGCCCGAACCCTAACCCTAACCCTTCCCCGAAACCTGACCCTCACCCGTCCCCTAATCCTAACCTGTACGCTAAAACTAACCCGCGCCCTCACACGCAGGCTCCCCCTAAAGCGTTGCCGTACCCTCACCTGGACCCTCAACCGTCCCCGTCCCCTAACCCTAACCCTAGCCCGAACCCTAACCCTAAACCTTCCCCGAAGCCTGACCCTCACCCGTCCCCTAATCCTAACCCGTACGCTAACACTAACCCGCGCCCTCACATGCACGCTCCCCCTAAAGCGTTGCCGTACCCTCACCTGGATCCTAAACCGTCCCCGTCCCCTAACCCTAACCCTAGCCCGAACCCTAACCCTAACCCTTCCCCGAAGCCTGACCCTCACCCGTCCCCTAATCCTAACCCGTACGCTAACACTAACCCGCGCCCTCACACGCACGCTCCCCCTAAAGCGTTGCCGTACCCTCACCTGGACCCTAAACCGTCCCCGTCCCCTAACCCTAACCCTAACCCTTCCCCGAAGCCTGACCCTCACCCGTCCCCTAATCCTAACCCGTACGCTAACACTAACCCGCGCCCTCACACGCACGCTCCCCCTAAAGCGTTACCGTACCCTCACCTGGACCCTAAACCTTCCCCGTCCCCTAACCCTAACCCTAGCCCGAACCCTAACCCTAACCCTTCCCCGAAGCCTGACCCTCACCCGTCCCCTAATCCTAACCCATACGCTAACACTAACCCCCGCCCTCACACGCACGCTCCCCCTAAAGCGTTGCCGTACCCTCACCTGGACTCTAAACCGTCCCCGTCCCCTAACCCTAACCCTAGCCCGAACCCTAACCCTAACCCTTCCCCGAAGCCTGACCCTCACCCGTCCCCTAAACCTAACACGTTTGCTAACACTAACCCTCGCCCTCACACGCACGCTCCCCTTAAAGCGTTGCCGTACTCTTACCTGGACCCTAAACCGTCCCCATCCCCTAACCCTAACCCTAGCCCGAACCCTAACCCTAACCCTAACCCTTCCCCAAAGCCTGACCCTCACCCGTCCCCTTATCCTAACCCGTACGCTAACACTACCCCGCGCCCTTACACGCACGCTCCCCATAAAGCGTTGCCGTACCCTCACCTGGACCCTAAACCGGCCCCGTCACCTAACCCTAACCCGAGCCTGAACCCTAACCCTAACCCTTCCCCGAAGCATGACCCTCACCCGTCCCCTAATCCTAACTTGTATGCTAACACTAAGCCGCGCCCTCACACGCACGCTCCCCCTAAAGCGTTGCCGTACCCTCACCTGGACCCTAAACCATCCCCGTCCCCTAACCCTAACCCTAGCCCGAACCCTAACCCTAACCCTTCCCCGAAGCCTGACCCTCACCCATCCCCTATTCCTAACCCGTACGCTAACACTAACGCGCGCCCACACACGCACGCTCCCCATAAAGCATTGCCGTACCCTCACCTGGACCCTAAACCATCCCCGTCCCCTAACCCTAACCCTAGCCCGAACCCTAACCCTAACCCTTCCCCGAAGCCTGACCCTCACCCGTCCCCTAATCTTAACCCGTACGCTAACACTAACCCGCGCCGTCACATGCACGCTCTCCCTAAAACATTGCCGTACCCTCACCTGGACCCTAAACCGTCCCCGTCCCCTAACCCTAACCCTAGCCCGAACCCTAACCCTAAGCCTTCCCCGAAGCCTGACCCTCACCAGTCCCATAATCCTAACCCGTACGCTAACACTACCCCGCGCCCTCACACGCACGCTCCCCCTAAAGCGTTGCCGTACCCTCACCTGGACCCTAAACCGTCCCCGTCCCCTAACCCTAACCCTAGCCCGAACCCTAACCCTAACCCTTCCCCGAAGCCTGACCCTCACCCGTCCCCTAATCCTAAGTCTTAAGCTAACACTAACCCGCGCCCTCACACGCACGCTCCCCCTAAAGCGTTGCCGTACCCTCACCTGGACCCTAAACCGTCCCCGTCCCCTAACCCTAACCCTAGCCCGAACCCTAACCCTAACCCTTCCCCGAAGCCTGACCCTCACCCGTCCCCTAATCCTAACCCGTACGCTAACACTAACCCGCGCCCTCACACGCACGCTCCCCCTAAAGCGTTGCCGTACCCTCACCTAGACCCTAAACCGTCCCCATCCCCTAACCCTAACCCTAGCCTGAACCCTAACCCTAACCCTTCCCCGAAGCCTGACCCTCACCCGTCCCCTAACCCTAACCAGTACGCTAACACTAACCCGCGCCCTCACACGCACTCTCCTCCTAAAGCGTTGCTGTACCCTCACCTGGACCCTAAGCCGTCCCCATCCCCTAACCCTAACCCTAGCCCGAACCCTAACCCTAACCCTTCCCCGAAGCCTGACCCTCACCCGTCCCCTAATCTTAACCCGTACGCTAACACTAACCCACGCCCTCACACGCACGCTCCCCCTAAAGCGTTGCCATACCCTCCCCTGGACCCTAAACCGTCCCCGTCCCCTAACCCTAACCCTAGCCCGAACCCTAACCCTAACCCTTCCCCGAAGCCTGACCCTCACCCGTACGCTAACACTAACCCGCGCCCTCACACGCTCGTTCCCCCTAAAGCGTTGCCGTACCCTCACCTGGACCCTAAACCGTCCCCGTCCCCTAACCCTAACCCTAGCCCGAACCCTAACCCTAACCCTTCCCCGAAGCCTGACCCTCACCCGTCCCCTAATCCTAACCCATACGCTAACACTAACCCGCGCACTCACACGCACGCTCCCCCTAAAGCGTTGCCGTACCCTCACCTGGACCCTAAACCGTCCCCGTACCCTAACCCTAACCCTAGCACGAATCCTAACCCTAACCCTTCCCCGAAGCCTGACCCTCACCCGTCCCCTAATCCTAACCCGTCCGCTAACACTAACCCGCGCCCTCACACGCACGCTCCCCCTAAAGCGTTGCCGTACCCTCACCTGGACCCTAAACCGTCCCCGTCCCCTAACCCTAACCCTAGCCCGAACCCTAACCCTAACCCTTCCCCGAAGCATGACCCTCACCCGTCCCCTAATCCTAACCCGCACGCTAACACTAACTCACGCCCTCACACGCACGCTCCCCCTAAAGCGTTGCCGTAACCTCACCTGGACCCTAAAACGTCCCCGTCCCCTAACCCTAACCCTAGCCCGAACCCTAACCCTAACACTTCCCTGAAGCCTGACCCTCACCCGTCCCCTAATCCTAACCCGTACGCTAACACTACCCCGCGCCCTCACACGCACGCTCCCCCTAAAGCGTTGCCGTACCCTCACCTGGACCCTAAACCGTCCCCGTCCCCTAACCCTAACCCTAGCCCGACCCCTAACCCTAACCCTTCCCCGAAGCCTGACCCTCACCCGTCCCCTAATCCTAACCCGTACGCTAACACTAACCCGCGCCCTCACACGCACGCTCCCCCTAAAGCGTTGCCGTACCCTCACCTGGACCCTAAACCGTCCCCGTCCCCTAACCCTGACCCTAGCCCGAACCCTAACCCTAACCCTTCCCCGAAGCCTGACCCACACCCATCTACTAATCCTAACCCGTACGATAACACTAACCCGCGCCCTCACACGCACGCTCCCCCTAAAGCGTTGCCGTCCCCTCACCTGGACCCTAAACCGTCCCCGTCCTCTAACCCTAACCCTAGCCCGAACCCTAACTCTAACCCTTCCCCGAAGCCTGACCCTCACCCGTCCCCTAATCCTAACCCGTACGCTAACACTAACCCGCGCCCTCACACGCACGCTCCCCCTAAAGCGTTGCCATACCCTCACTTGGACCCTAAACCGTCCCCGTCCCCTAACCCTAACCCTAGCCCGAAAACTAACCCTAACACTTCCCCGAAGCCTGACCCTCACCCGTGCCCTAATCCTAACCCGTACGCTAACACTAACCCACGCCGTCACATGCACGCTCCCCCTAAAGCGTTGCTGTACCCTCACCTGGACCCTAAACCGTCCCCGTCCCCTAACCCTAACCCTAGCCCGAACCCTAACCCTAACCGTTCCCCGAAGCCCAACCCTCACCCGTCCCCTAATCCTAACTCGTACGCTAACACTAACCCGCGCCCTCACACCCACGCTCCCCCTAAAGCGTTGCTGTACCCTCACCTGGACCCTAAACCGTCCCCGTCCCCTAACCCTAACCCTAGCCCGAACCCTAACCGTAACCCTTCCCCGAAGCCTGACCCTCACCCGTCCCCTAATCCTAACCCGTACGCTAACACTAACCCGCGCCCTCACACGCACGCTCGCCCTAAAGCGTTGCCGTACCCTCACCTGGACCCTAAACCGTCCCCGTCCCCTAACCCTATCCCTAGCCCGAACCCTAACCCTAAAACTTCCCCGAAGCCTGACCCTCACCCGTCCCCTAATCCTAACCCGTACGCTAACACTAACCCGCGCCCTCACACGCACGCTCCCCCTAAAGCGTTGCCGTACCCTCACCTGGACCCTAAACCGTCCCCGTCCCCTAACCCTAACCCTAGCCCGAACCCTAACCCTAACCCTTCCCCGAAGCCTGACCCTCACCCGTCCCCTAATCCTAACCCATACGCTAACACTAACCCGCGTCCTCACACGCACGCTCCCCCTAAAGCGTTGCCGTACCCTCACCTGGACCCTAAACCGTCCCCGTCCCCTAACCCTAACCCTAGCCCGAACCCTAACCCTAACCCTTCCCCGTAGCCTGACCCTCACCCGTCCCCTAATCCTAACCCGTACGCTAACACTAACCCGCGCCCTCACACGCACGCTCCCCCTAAAGCGTTGCCGTACCCTCACCTGGACCCTAAACCGTCCCCGTCCCCTAACCCTAACCCTAGCCTGAACCCTAACCCTAACGCTTCCCCGAAGCCTGACACTCACCCGTCCCGTAATCCTAACCCGTACGCTAACACTAACCCACGCCCTCACATGCACGCTCCCCCTAAAGCGTTGCCGTACCCTCACCTGGACCCTAAACCGTCCCCGTCCCCTAACCCTAACCCTAGCCCGAACCGTAACCCTAACCCTTCCCCGAAGCCTGACCCTCACCCGTCCCCTAATCCTAACCCGTACGCTAACACTAACCCGCGCCCTCACACGCACGCTCCCCCTAAAGCGTTGCCGTACCCTCACCTGGACCCTAAACCGTCCCCGTCCCCTAACCCTATCCCTAGCCCGAACCCTAACCCTAAAACTTCCCCGAAGCCTGACCCTCACCCGTCCCCTAATCCTAACCCGTACGCTAACACTAACCCGCGCCCTCACACGCACGCTCCCCCTAAAGCGTTGCCGTACCCTCACCTGGACCCTAAACCGTCCCCGTCCCCTAACCCTAACCCTAGCCCGAACCCTAACCCTAACCCTTCCCCGAAGCCTGACCCTCACCCGTCCCCTAATCCTAACCCATACGCTAACACTAACCCGCGCCCTCACACGCACGCTCCCCCTAAAGCGTTGCCGTACCCTCACCTGGACCCTAAACCGTCCCCGTCCCCTAACCCTAACCCTAGCCCGAACCCTAACCTTAACCCTTCCCCGAAGCCTGACCCTCACCCGTCCCATAATCCTAACCCGCACGCTAACACTAACCCGCGCCCTCACACGCATGCTCCCCCTAAAGCGTTGCCGTACCCTCACCTGGACCCTAAACCGTCCCCGTCCCCTAACCCTAACCCTAGCCCGAACCCTAACCCTAACCCTTCCCCGAAGCCTGACCCTCACCCGTCCCCTAATCCTAACCCGTACGCTAACACTAACCCGCGCCCTCACACGCACGCTCCCCCTAAAGCGTTGCCGTACCCTCACCTGGACCCTAAACCGTCCCCGTCCCCTAACCCTAACCCTAGCCTGAACCCTAACCCTAACGCTTCCCCGAAGCCTGACCCTCACCCGTCCCCTAATCCTAACCCGCACGCTAACACTAACCCACGCCCTCACATGCACGCTCCCCCTAAATCGTTGCCGTACCCTCACCTGGACCCTAAACCGTCCCCGTCCCCTAACCCTAACCCTAGCCCGAACCGTAACCCTAACCCTTCCCCGAAGCCTGACCCTCACCCGTCCCCTAATCCTAACCCGTACGCTAACACTAACCCGCGCCCTCACACGCACGCTCCCCCTAAAGCGTTGCCGTACCCTCACCTGGACCCTAAACCGTCCCCGTCCCCTAACCCTAACCCTAGCCCGAACCCTTACCCTAACACTTCCCCAAAGCCTGACCCTCACCCGTCCCCTAATCCTAACGCGTACGCTAACACTAACCCGCGCCCTCACACGCACGCTCCCCCTAAAGCTTTGCCGTACCCTCACCTGGACCCTAAACCGTCCCCGTCCCCTAACCCTAACCCTAGCCCGAACAGTAACCCTAACCCTTCCCCGAAGCCTGACCCTCACCCGTCCCCTAATCCTAACCCGTACGCTAACACTAACCCGCGCCCTCACACCCACGCTCCCCCTAAAGAGTTGCTGTACCCTCAACTGGACCCTAAACCGTCCCCGTCCCCTAACCCTAACCCTAGCCCGAACCCTAACCCTAACCCTTCCCCGAAGCCTGACCCTCACCCGTACGCTAACACTAACCCGCGCCCTCACACGCTCGTTCCCCCTAAAGCGTTGCCGTACCCTCACCTGGACCCTAAACCGTCCCCATCCCCTAACCCTAACCCTAGCCCGAACCCTAACCCTAACCCTTCCCCGAAGCCTGACCCTCACCCGTCCCATAATCCTAACCCATACGCTAACACTAACCCGCGCACTCACACGCACGCTCCCCCTAAAGCGTTGCCGTACCCTCACCTGGACCCTAAACCGTCCCCGTACCCTAACCCTAACCCTAGCACGAATCCTAACCCTAACCCTTCCCCGAAGCCTGACCCTCACCCGTCCCCTAATCCTAACCCGTCCGCTAACACTAACCCGCGCCCTCACACGCACGCTCCCCCTAAAGCGTTGCCGTACCCTCACCTGGACCCTAAACCGTCCCCGTCCCCTAACCCTAACCCTAGCCCGAACCCTAACCCTAACCCTTCCCCGAAGCATGACCCTCACCCGTCCCCTAATCCTAACCCGCACGCTAACACTAACTCACGCCCTCACACGCACGCTCCCCCTAAAGCGTTGCCGTAACCTCACCTGGACCCTAAACTGTCCCCGTCCCCTAACCGTAACCCTAGCCCGAACCCTAACCCTAACACTTCCCTGAAGCCTGACCCTCACCCGTCCCCTAATCCTAAACCGTACGCTAACACTACCCCGCGCCCTCACACGCACGCTCCCCCTAAAGCGTTGCCGTACCCTCACCTGGACCCTAAACCGTCCCCGTCCCCTAACCCTAACCCTAGCCCGACCCCTAACCCTAACCCTTCCCCGAAGCCTGACCCTCACCCGTCCCCTAATCCTAACCCGTACGCTAACACTAACCCGCACCCTCACACGCACGCTCCCCCTAAAGCGTTGCCGTACCCTCACCTGGACCCTAAACCGTCCCCGTCCCCTAACCCTGACCCTAGCCCGAACCCTAACCCTAACCCTTCCCCGAAGCCTGACCCACACCCATCTACTAATCCTAACCCGTACGATAACACTAACCCGCGCCCTCACACGCACGCTCCCCCTAAAGCGTTGCCGTACCCTCACCTGGACCCTAAACCGTCCCCATCCTCTAACCCTAACCCTAGCCCGAACCCTAACTCTAACCCTTCCCCGAAGCCTGACCCTCACCCGTCCCCTAATCCTAACCCGTACGCTAACACTAACCCGCGCCCTCACACGCACGCTCCCCCTAAAGCGTTGCCATACCCTCACTTGGACCCTAAACCGTCCCCGTCCCCTAACCCTAACCCTAGCCCGAACACTAACCCTAACACTTCCCCGAAGCCTGACCCTCACCCGTGCCCTAATCCTAACCCGTACGCTAACACTAACCCACGCCGTCACATGCATGCTCCCCCTAAAGCGTTGCTGTACCCTCACCTGGACCCTAAACCGTCCCCGTCCCCTAACCCTAACCCTAGCCCGAACCCTAACCCTAACCGTTCCCCGAAGCCCAACCCTCACCCGTCCCCTAATCCTAACCCGTACGCTAACACTAACCCGCGCCCTCACACCCACGCTCCCCCTAAAGCGTTGCTGTACCCTCACCTGGACCCTAAACCGTCCCCGTCCCCTAACCCTAACCCTAGCCCGAACCCTAACCGTAACCCTTCCCCGAAGCCTGACCCTCACCCGTCCCCTAATCCTAACCCGTACGCTAACACTAACCCGCGCCCTCACACGCACGCTCCCCCTAAAGCGTTGCCGTTCCCTCACCTGGACCCTAAACCGTCCCCGTCCCCTAACCCTATCCCTAGCCCGAACCCTAACCCTAAAACTTCCCCGAAGCCTGACCCTCAACCGTCCCCTAATCCTAACCCGTACGCTAACACTAACCCGCGCCCTCACACGCACTCTCCCCCTAAAGCGTTGCCGTACCCTCACCTGGACCCTAAACCGTCCCCGTCCCCTAACCCTAACCCTAGCCCGAACCCTAACCCTAACCCTTCCCCGAAGCCTGACCCTCACCCGTCCCCTAATCCTAACCCATACGCTAACACTAACCCGCGCCCTCACACGCACGCTCCCCCTAAAGCGTTGCCGTACCCTCACCTGGACCCTAAACCGTCCCCGTCCCCTAACCCTAACCCTAGCCCGAACCCTAACCCTAACCCTTCCCCGAAGCCTGACCCTCACCCGTCCCATAATCCTAACCCGCACGCTAACACTAACCCGCGCCCTCACACGCACGCTCCCCCTAAAGCGTTGCCGTACCCTCACCTGGACCCTAAACCGTCCCCGTCCCCTAACCCTAACCCTAGCCCGAACCCTAACCCTAACCCTTCCCCGAAGCCTGACCCTCACCCGTCCCCTAATCCTAACCCGTACGCTAACACTAACCCGCGCCCTCACACGCACGCTCCCCCTAAAGCGTTGCCGTACCCTCACCTGGACCCTAAACCGTCCCCGTCCCCTAACCCTAACCCTAGCCCGAACCCTAACCCTAACCCTTCCCCGAAGCCTGACCCTCACCCGTCCCCTAATCCTAACCCATACGCTAACACTAACCCGCGCCCTCACACGCACGCTCCCCCTAAAGCGTTGCCGGACCCTCACCTGGACCCTAAACCGTCCCCGTCCCCTAACCCTAACCCTAGCCCGAACCCTAACCCTAACCCTTCCCCGAAGCCTGACCCTCACCCGTCCCATAATCCTAACCCGCACACTAACACTAACCCGCGCCCTCACACGCACGCTCCCCCTAAAGCGTTGCCGTACCCTCACCTGGACCCTAAACCGTCCCCGTCCCCTAACCCTAACCCTAGCCCGAACCCTAACCCTAACCCTTCCCCGAAGCCTGACCCTCACCCGTCCCCTAATCCTAACCCATACGCTAACACTAACCCGCGCACTCACACGCACGCTCCCCCTAAAGCGTTGCCGTACCCTCACCTGGACCCTAAACCGTCCCCGTACCCTAACCCTAACCCTAGCACGAATCCTAACCCTAACCCTTCCCCGAAGCCTGACCCTCACCCGTCCCCTAATCCTAACCCGTCCGCTAACACTAACCCGCGCCCTCACACGCACGCTCCCCCTAAAGCGTTGCCGTACCCTCACCTGGACCCTAAACCGTCCCCGTCCCCTAACCCTAACCCTAGCCCGAACCCTAACCCTAACCCTTCCCCGAAGCATGACCCTCACCCGTCCCCTAATCCTAACCCGCACGCTAACACTAACTCACGCCCTCACACGCACGCTCCCCCTAAAGCGTTGCCGTAACCTCACCTGGACCCTAAAACGTCCCCGTCCCCTAACCCTAACCCTAGCCCGAACCCTAACCCTAACACTTCCCTGAAGCCTGACCCTCACCCGTCCCCTAATCCTAACCCGTACGCTAACACTACCCCGCGCCCTCACACGCACGCTCCCCCTAAAGCGTTGCCGTACCCTCACCTGGACCCTAAACCGTCCCCGTCCCCTAACCCTAACCCTAGCCCGACCCCTAACCCTAACCCTTCCCCGAAGCCTGACCCTCACCCGTCCCCTAATCCTAACCCGTACGCTAACACTAACCCGCGCCCTCACACGCACGCTCCCCCTAAAGCGTTGCCGTACCCTCACCTGGACCCTAAACCGTCCCCGTCCCCTAACCCTGACCCTAGCCCGAACCCTAACCCTAACCCTTCCCCGAAGCCTGACCCACACCCATCTACTAATCCTAACCCGTACGATAACACTAACCCGCGCCCTCACACGCACGCTCCCCCTAAAGCGTTGCCGTACCCTCACCTGGACCCTAAACCGTCCCCGTCCTCTAACCCTAACCCTAGCCCGAACCCTAACTCTAACCCTTCCCCGAAGCCTGACCCTCACCCGTCCCCTAATCCTAACCCGTACGCTAACACTAACCCGCGCCCTCACACGCACGCTCCCCCTAAAGCGTTGCCATACCCTCACTTGGACCCTAAACCGTCCCCGTCCCCTAACCCTAACCCTAGCCCGAAAACTAACCCTAACACTTCCCCGAAGCCTGACCCTCACCCGTGCCCTAATCCTAACCCGTACGCTAACACTAACCCACGCCGTCACATGCACGCTCCCCCTAAAGCGTTGCTGTACCCTCACCTGGACCCTAAACCGTCCCCGTCCCCTAACCCTAACCCTAGCCCGAACCCTAACCCTAACCGTTCCCCGAAGCCCAACCCTCACCCGTCCCCTAATCCTAACTCGTACGCTAACACTAACCCGCGCCCTCACACCCACGCTCCCCCTAAAGCGTTGCTGTACCCTCACCTGGACCCTAAACCGTCCCCGTCCCCTAACCCTAACCCTAGCCCGAACCCTAACCGTAACCCTTCCCCGAAGCCTGACCCTCACCCGTCCCCTAATCCTAACCCGTACGCTAACACTAACCCGCGCCCTCACACGCACGCTCGCCCTAAAGCGTTGCCGTACCCTCACCTGGACCCTAAACCGTCCCCGTCCCCTAACCCTATCCCTAGCCCGAACCCTAACCCTAAAACTTCCCCGAAGCCTGACCCTCACCCGTCCCCTAATCCTAACCCGTACGCTAACACTAACCCGCGCCCTCACACGCACGCTCCCCCTAAAGCGTTGCCGTACCCTCACCTGGACCCTAAACCGTCCCCGTCCCCTAACCCTAACCCTAGCCCGAACCCTAACCCTAACCCTTCCCCGAAGCCTGACCCTCACCCGTCCCCTAATCCTAACCCATACGCTAACACTAACCCGCGTCCTCACACGCACGCTCCCCCTAAAGCGTTGCCGTACCCTCACCTGGACCCTAAACCGTCCCCGTCCCCTAACCCTAACCCTAGCCCGAACCCTAACCCTAACCCTTCCCCGTAGCCTGACCCTCACCCGTCCCCTAATCCTAACCCGTACGCTAACACTAACCCGCGCCCTCACACGCACGCTCCCCCTAAAGCGTTGCCGTACCCTCACCTGGACCCTAAACCGTCCCCGTCCCCTAACCCTAACCCTAGCCTGAACCCTAACCCTAACGCTTCCCCGAAGCCTGACACTCACCCGTCCCGTAATCCTAACCCGTACGCTAACACTAACCCACGCCCTCACATGCACGCTCCCCCTAAAGCGTTGCCGTACCCTCACCTGGACCCTAAACCGTCCCCGTCCCCTAACCCTAACCCTAGCCCGAACCGTAACCCTAACCCTTCCCCGAAGCCTGACCCTCACCCGTCCCCTAATCCTAACCCGTACGCTAACACTAACCCGCGCCCTCACACGCACGCTCCCCCTAAAGCGTTGCCGTACCCTCACCTGGACCCTAAACCGTCCCCGTCCCCTAACCCTATCCCTAGCCCGAACCCTAACCCTAAAACTTCCCCGAAGCCTGACCCTCACCCGTCCCCTAATCCTAACCCGTACGCTAACACTAACCCGCGCCCTCACACGCACGCTCCCCCTAAAGCGTTGCCGTACCCTCACCTGGACCCTAAACCGTCCCCGTCCCCTAACCCTAACCCTAGCCCGAACCCTAACCCTAACCCTTCCCCGAAGCCTGACCCTCACCCGTCCCCTAATCCTAACCCATACGCTAACACTAACCCGCGCCCTCACACGCACGCTCCCCCTAAAGCGTTGCCGTACCCTCACCTGGACCCTAAACCGTCCCCGTCCCCTAACCCTAACCCTAGCCCGAACCCTAACCTTAACCCTTCCCCGAAGCCTGACCCTCACCCGTCCCATAATCCTAACCCGCACGCTAACACTAACCCGCGCCCTCACACGCATGCTCCCCCTAAAGCGTTGCCGTACCCTCACCTGGACCCTAAACCGTCCCCGTCCCCTAACCCTAACCCTAGCCCGAACCCTAACCCTAACCCTTCCCCGAAGCCTGACCCTCACCCGTCCCCTAATCCTAACCCGTACGCTAACACTAACCCGCGCCCTCACACGCACGCTCCCCCTAAAGCGTTGCCGTACCCTCACCTGGACCCTAAACCGTCCCCGTCCCCTAACCCTAACCCTAGCCTGAACCCTAACCCTAACGCTTCCCCGAAGCCTGACCCTCACCCGTCCCCTAATCCTAACCCGCACGCTAACACTAACCCACGCCCTCACATGCACGCTCCCCCTAAATCGTTGCCGTACCCTCACCTGGACCCTAAACCGTCCCCGTCCCCTAACCCTAACCCTAGCCCGAACCGTAACCCTAACCCTTCCCCGAAGCCTGACCCTCACCCGTCCCCTAATCCTAACCCGTACGCTAACACTAACCCGCGCCCTCACACGCACGCTCCCCCTAAAGCGTTGCCGTACCCTCACCTGGACCCTAAACCGTCCCCGTCCCCTAACCCTAACCCTAGCCCGAACCCTTACCCTAACACTTCCCCAAAGCCTGACCCTCACCCGTCCCCTAATCCTAACGCGTACGCTAACACTAACCCGCGCCCTCACACGCACGCTCCCCCTAAAGCTTTGCCGTACCCTCACCTGGACCCTAAACCGTCCCCGTCCCCTAACCCTAACCCTAGCCCGAACAGTAACCCTAACCCTTCCCCGAAGCCTGACCCTCACCCGTCCCCTAATCCTAACCCGTACGCTAACACTAACCCGCGCCCTCACACCCACGCTCCCCCTAAAGAGTTGCTGTACCCTCAACTGGACCCTAAACCGTCCCCGTCCCCTAACCCTAACCCTAGCCCGAACCCTAACCCTAACCCTTCCCCGAAGCCTGACCCTCACCCGTACGCTAACACTAACCCGCGCCCTCACACGCTCGTTCCCCCTAAAGCGTTGCCGTACCCTCACCTGGACCCTAAACCGTCCCCATCCCCTAACCCTAACCCTAGCCCGAACCCTAACCCTAACCCTTCCCCGAAGCCTGACCCTCACCCGTCCCATAATCCTAACCCATACGCTAACACTAACCCGCGCACTGACACGCACGCTCCCCCTAAAGCGTTGCCGTACCCTCACCTGGACCCTAAACCGTCCCCGTACCCTAACCCTAACCCTAGCACGAATCCTAACCCTAACCCTTCCCCGAAGCCTGACCCTCACCCGTCCCCTAATCCTAACCCGTCCGCTAACACTAACCCGCGCCCTCACACGCACGCTCCCCCTAAAGCGTTGCCGTACCCTCACCTGGACCCTAAACCGTCCCCGTCCCCTAACCCTAACCCTAGCCCGAACCCTAACCCTAACCCTTCCCCGAAGCATGACCCTCACCCGTCCCCTAATCCTAACCCGCACGCTAACACTAACTCACGCCCTCACACGCACGCTCCCCCTAAAGCGTTGCCGTAACCTCACCTGGACCCTAAACTGTCCCCGTCCCCTAACCGTAACCCTAGCCCGAACCCTAACCCTAACACTTCCCTGAAGCCTGACCCTCACCCGTCCCCTAATCCTAAACCGTACGCTAACACTACCCCGCGCCCTCACACGCACGCTCCCCCTAAAGCGTTGCCGTACCCTCACCTGGACCCTAAACCGTCCCCGTCCCCTAACCCTAACCCTAGCCCGACCCCTAACCCTAACCCTTCCCCGAAGCCTGACCCTCACCCGTCCCCTAATCCTAACCCGTACGCTAACACTAACCCGCACCCTCACACGCACGCTCCCCCTAAAGCGTTGCCGTACCCTCACCTGGACCCTAAACCGTCCCCGTCCCCTAACCCTGACCCTAGCCCGAACCCTAACCCTAACCCTTCCCCGAAGCCTGACCCACACCCATCTACTAATCCTAACCCGTACGATAACACTAACCCGCGCCCTCACACGCACGCTCCCCCTAAAGCGTTGCCGTACCCTCACCTGGACCCTAAACCGTCCCCATCCTCTAACCCTAACCCTAGCCCGAACCCTAACTCTAACCCTTCCCCGAAGCCTGACCCTCACCCGTCCCCTAATCCTAACCCGTACGCTAACACTAACCCGCGCCCTCACACGCACGCTCCCCCTAAAGCGTTGCCATACCCTCACTTGGACCCTAAACCGTCCCCGTCCCCTAACCCTAACCCTAGCCCGAACACTAACCCTAACACTTCCCCGAAGCCTGACCCTCACCCGTCCCCTAATCCTAACCCGTACGCTAACACTAACCCACGCCGTCACATGCATGCTCCCCCTAAAGCGTTGCTGTACCCTCACCTGGACCCTAAACCGTCCCCGTCCCCTAACCCTAACCCTAGCCCGAACCCTAACCCTAACCGTTCCCCGAAGCCCAACCCTCACCCGTCCCCTAATCCTAACCCGTACGCTAACACTAACCCGCGCCCTCACACCCACGCTCCCCCTAAAGCGTTGCTGTACCCTCACCTGGACCCTAAACCGTCCCCGTCCCCTAACCCTAACCCTAGCCCGAACCCTAACCGTAACCCTTCCCCGAAGCCTGACCCTCACCCGTCCCCTAATCCTAACCCGTACGCTAACACTAACCCGCGCCCTCACACGCACGCTCCCCCTAAAGCGTTGCCGTACCCTCACCTGGACCCTAAACCGTCCCCGTCCCCTAACCCTATCCCTAGCCCGAACCCTAACCCTAAAACTTCCCCGAAGCCTGACCCTCAACCGTCCCCTAATCCTAACCCGTACGCTAACACTAACCCGCGCCCTCACACGCACTCTCCCCCTAAAGCGTTGCCGTACCCTCACCTGGACCCTAAACCGTCCCCGTCCCCTAACCCTAACCCTAGCCCGAACCCTAACCCTAACCCTTCCC
Source organism: Delphinus delphis (assembly GCF_949987515.2). NCBI lineage: Eukaryota > Metazoa > Chordata > Mammalia > Artiodactyla > Delphinidae > Delphinus > Delphinus delphis. Next base: position 18,473 of record NW_027193010.1, read on the forward strand.
CGAAGCCTGACCCTCACCCGTCCCCTAATCCTAACCCATACGCTAACACTAACCCGCGCCCTCACACGCACGCTCCCCCTAAAGCGTTGCCGTACCCTCACCTGGACCCTAAACCGTCCCCGTCCCCTAACCCTAACCCTAGCCCGAACCCTAACCCTAACCCTTCCCCGAAGCCTGACCCTCACCCGTCCCATAATCCTAACCCGCACGCTAACACTAACCCGCGCCCTCACACGCACGCTCCCCCTAAAGCGTTGCCGTACCCTCACCTGGACCCTAAACCGTCCCCGTCCCCTAACCCTAACCCTAGCCCGAACCCTAACCCTAACCCTTCCCCGAAGCCTGACCCTCACCCGTCCCCTAATCCTAACCCGTACGCTAACACTAACCCGCGCCCTCACACGCACGCTCCCCCTAAAGCGTTGCCGTACCCTCACCTGGACCCTAAACCGTCCCCGTCCCCTAACCCTAACCCTAGCCCGAACCCTAACCCTAACCCTTCCCCGAAGCCTGACCCTCACCCGTCCCCTAATCCTAACCCATACGCTAACACTAACCCGCGCCCTCACACGCACGCTCCCCCTAAAGCGTTGCCGGACCCTCACCTGGACCCTAAACCGTCCCCGTCCCCTAACCCTAACCCTAGCCCGAACCCTAACCCTAACCCTTCCCCGAAGCCTGACCCTCACCCGTCCCATAATCCTAACCCGCACACTAACACTAACCCGCGCCCTCACACGCACGCTCCCCCTAAAGCGTTGCCGTACCCTCACCTGGACCCTAAACCGTCCCCGTCCCCTAACCCTAACCCTAGCCCGAACCCTAACCCTAACCCTTCCCCGAAGCCTGACCCTCACCCGTCCCCTAATCCTAACCCGTACGCTAACACTAACCCGCGCCCTCACACGCACGCTCCCCCTAAAGCGTTGCCGTACCCTCACCTGGACCCTAAACCGTCCCCGTCCCCTAACCCTAACCCTAGCCTGAACCCTAACCCTAACGCTTCCCCGAAGCCTGACCCTCACCCGTCCCCTAATCCTAACCCGCACGCTAACACTAACCCACGCCCTCACATGCACGCTCCCCCTAAAGCGTTGCCGTACCCTCACCTGGACCCTAAACCGTCCCCGTCCCCTAACCCTAACCCTAGCCCAAACCGTAACCCTAACCCTTCCCCGAAGCCTGACCCTCACCCGTCCCCTAATCCTAACCCGTACGCTAACACTAACCCGCGCCCTCACACGCACGCTCCCCCTAAAGCGTTGCCGTACCCTCACCTGGACCCTAAACCGTCCCCGTCCCCTAACCCTAACCCTAGCCCGAACCCTTACCCTAACACTTCCCCAAAGCCTGACCCTCACCCGTCCCCTAATCCTAACGCGTACGCTAACACTAACCCGCGCCCTCACACGCACGCTCCCCCTAAAGCTTTGCCGTACCCTCACCTGGACCCTAAACCGTCCCCGTCCCCTAACCCTAACCCTAGCCCGAACCCTAACCCTAACCCTTCCCCGAAGCCTGACCCTCACCCGTCCCCTAATCCGAACCCGTACGCTAACACTAACCCGCGCCCTCACACGCACTCTCCCCATAAAGCGTTGCCGTACCCTCAACTGGACCCTAAACCGTCCCCGTCCCCTAACCCTAACCCTAGCCCAAACCCTAACCCTAACCCTTCCCCGAAGCCTGACCCTCACCCGTCCCCTAATCTTAACCCGTACCCTAACACTAACCCGCGCCCTCACACGCACGCTCCACCTAAAGCGTTGCCGTACACTCCCCTGGACCCTAAACCGTCCCCGTCCCCTAACCCTAACCCTAACCCGAACCCTAACCCTAACCCTTCCCCGAAGCCTGACCCTCACCCGTCCCCTAATCCTAACCCGTACGCTAACACTAACACACGCCCTCACACGCATGCTCCCCCTAAAGCGTTGCCGTACCCTCACCTGGACCCTAAACCATCCCCGTCCTCTAACCCTAACCCTAGCCCGAACCCTAACCCTAACCCTTCCCCGAAGCCTGACCCTCACCCGTCACCTAATCCTAACCCGTACGCTAACACTAACCCGCGCCCTCACACGCACGCTCCCCCTAAAGCGTTGCCGTACCCTCACCTGGACCCTAAACCGTCCCCGTCCCCTAACCCTAACCCTAGCCCGAACCCTAACCCTAACCCTTCCCCAAAGCCTGACCCTCACCCGTCCCCTAATCCTAACCCGTACGCTAACACTAACCCCCGCCCTCACACGCACGCTCCCCCTAAAGCGTTGCCGTACCCTCACCTGGACCCTAAACCGTCCCCGTCCCCTAACCCTAACCCTAGCCTGAACCCTAACCCTAACGCTTCCCCGAAGCCTGACCCTCACCCGTCCCCTAATCCTAACCCGTACGCTAACACTAACCCACGCCCTCACATGCACGCTCCCCCTAAAGCGTTGCCGTACCCTCACCTGGACCCTAAACCGTCCCCGTCCCCTAACCCAACCCTAGCCCGAACCCTAACCCTAACCCTTCCCCGAAGCCTGACCCTCACCCGTCCCCTAATCTTAACCCGTACCCTAACACTAACCCGCGCCCTCACACGCACGGTCCACCTAAAGCGTTGCCGTACACTCCCCTGGACCCTAAACCGTCCCCGTCCCCTAACCCTAACCCTAACCCGAACCCTAACCCTAACGCTTCCCCGAAGCCTGACCCTCACCCGTCCCCTAATCCTAACCCGTACGCTAACACTAACCCACGCCCTCACATGCACGCTCCCCCTAAAGCGTTGCCGTACCCTCACCTGGACCCTAAACCGTCCCCGTCCCCTAACCCTAACCCTAGCCCGAACCGTAACCCTAACCCTTCCCCGAAGCATGAACCTCACCCGTCCCCTAATCCTAACCCGTACGCTAACACTAACCCGCGCCCTCACACGTACGCTCCCCCTAAAGCGTTGCCGTACCCTCACCTGGACCCTAAACCGTCCCCGTCCCCTAACCCTAACCCTAGCCCGAACCCTTACCCTAACACTTCCCCAAAGCCTGACCCTCACCCGTCCCCTAATCCTAACGCGTACGCTAACACTAACCCGCGCCCTCACACGCAGGCTCCCCCTAAAGCTTTGCCGTACCCTCACCTGGACCCTAAACCGTCCCCGTCCCCTAACCCTAACCCTAGCCCGAACCCTAACCCTAACCCTTCCCCGAAGCCTGACCCTCACCCGTCCCCTAATCCGAACCCGTACGCTAACACTAACCCGCGCCCTCACACGCACTCTCCCCATAAAGCGTTGCCGTACCCTCACCTGGACCCTAAACCGTCCCCGTCCCCTAACCCTAACCCTAGCCCGAACCCTAACCCTAACCCTTCCCCGAAGCCTGACCCTCACCCGTCCCCTAATCTTAACCCGTACGCAAACACTAACCCGCGCCCTCACACGCACGGTCCACCTAAAGCGTTGCCGTACCCTCCCCTGGACCCTAAACCGTCCCCGTCCCCTAACCCTAACCCTAACCCGAACCCTAACCCTAACCCTTCCCCGAAGCCTGACCCTCACCCGTCCCCTAATCCTAACCCGTACGCTAACACTAACACACGCCCTCACACGCATGCTCCCCCTAAAGCGTTGCCGTACCCTCACCTGGACCCTAAACCATCCCCGTCCTCTAACCCTAACCCTAGCCCGATCCCTAACCCTAACCCTTCCCCGAAGCCTGACCCTCACCCGTCACCTAATCCTAACCCGTACGCTAACATTAACCCGCGCCCTCACACGCACGCTCCCCCTAAAGCGTTGCCGTACCCTCACCTGGACCCTAAACCGTCCCCGTCCCCTAACCCTAACCCTAGCCCGAACCCTAACCCTAACCCTTCCCCGAAGCCTGACTCTCACCCGTCCCCTAATCCTAACCCGTACGCTAACACTAACCCACGCCCTCACACGCACGCTCCCCCTAAAGCGTTGCTGTACCCTCACCTGGACCCTACACCGTCCCCGTCCCCTAACCCTAACCCTAGCCCGAACCCGAACCCTAACCCTTCCCCGAAGCCTGACCCTCACCCGTCCCCTAATCCTAACCCGTACGCTAACACTAACCCGCGCCCTCACACGCACGCTCCCCCTAAAGCGTTGCCGTACCCTCACCTGGACCCTAAACCGTCCCCATCCCCTAACGCTAACCCTAGACTGAACCCTAACCCTAACCCTTCCCCGAAGCCTGACCCTCACCCGTCCCCTAATCCTAACCCGTACGCTAACACTACCCCGCGCCCTCACACGCACGCTCCCCCTAAAGCGTTGCCGTACCCTCAACTGGACCCTAAACCGTCCCCGTCCCCTAACCCTAACCCTAGCCCGAAACCTAACCCTAACCCTTCCCCGAAGCCTGACCCTCACCCGTCCCCTAATCCTAACCCGTACGCTAACACTAACCCGCGCCCTCACACGCACGCTCCCCCTAAAGCATTGCCGTACCCTCACCTGGACCCTAAACCGTCCCCGTCCCCTAACCCTAACCCTAGCCCGAACCATAACCCTAACCCTTCCCCGAAGCCTGACCCTCACCCGTCCCCTAATCCTAACCCGTACGCTAACACTAACCCGCGCCCTCACACGCACGCTCCACCTAAAGCGTTGCCGTACCCTCACCTGGAACCTAAACCGTCCCCGTCCCCTAACCCTAACCCTAGCCCGAACCCTAACCCTAACCCTTCCCCGAAGCCTGACCCTCACCCGTCCCCTAATCCTAACCCGTACGCTAACACTAACCCGCGCCCTCACACGCACGCTCCCCCTAAAGCGTTGCCGTACCCTCACCTGGACCCTAAACCGTCCCCGTCCCCTAACCCTAACCCTAGCCCGAACCCTAACCCTAACCCTTCCCCAAAGCCTGACCCTCACCCGTCCCCTAATCCTAACCCGTACGCTAACACTAACCCGCGCCCTGACACGCACGCTCACCCTAAAGCATTGCCGTACCCTCACCTGGACCCTAAACCGTCCCCGTCCCCTAACCCTAACCCTAGCCCGAACCCTAACCCTAACCCTTCCCCGAAGCCTGACCCTCACCCGTCCCCTAATCCTAACCCGTACGCTAACACTAACCCACGCCCTCACACGCACGCTCCCCCTAAAGCGTTGCCGTACCCTCACCTGGACCCTAAACCGTCCCCGTCCCCTAACCCTAACCCTAGCCCGAACCCTAACCCTAACACTTCCCCGAAGCCTGACCCTCACCCGTCCCCTAATCCTAACCCGTACGTTAAAAGTAACCCACGCCCTCACACGCACGCTCCCCCTAAAGCGTTGCCGTACCCTCACCTGGACCCTAAACCGTCCCCGTCCCCTAACCCTAAACCTAGCCCGAACCCTAACCCTAACCCTTCCCCAAAGCCTGACCCTCACCTGTCCCCTAATCCTAACCCGTACGCTAACACTAACCCACGCCCTCACACGCACGCTCCCCCTAAAGCGTTGCCGTACCCTCACCTGGACCCTAAACCGTCCTCATCCCCTAACGCTAACCCTAGACTGAACCCTAACCCTAACCCTTCCCCGAAGCCTGACCCTCACCCGTCCCCTAATCCTAACCCGTACGCTAACACTACCCCGCGCCCTCACACGCACGCTCCCCCTAAAGCGTTGCCGTACCCTCAACTGGACCCTAAACCGTCCCCGTCCCCTAACCCTAACCCTAGCCCGAAACCTAACCCTAACCCTTCCCCGAAGCCTGACCCTCACCCGTCCCCTAATCCTAACCCGTACGCTAACACTAACCCGCGCCCTCACACGCACGCTCCACCTAAAGCGTTGCCGTACCCTCACCTGGAACCTAAACCGTCCCCGTCCCCTAACCCTAACCCTAGCCCGAACCCTAACCCTAACCCTTCCCCGAAGCCTGACCCTCACCCGTCCCCTAATCCTAACCCGTACGCTAACACTAACCCGCGCCCTCACATGCACGCTCCCCCTAAAGCGTTGCCGTACCCTCACCTGGACCCTAAACCGTCCCCGTCCCCTAACCCTAACCCTAGCCCGAACCCTAACCCTAACCCTTCCCCAAAGCCTGACCCTCACCCGTCCCCTAATCCTAACCCGTACGCTAACACTAACCCGCGCCCTGACACGCACGCTCCCCCTAAAGCGTTGCCGTACCCTCACCTGGACCCTAAACCGTCCCCGTCCCCTAACCCTAACCCTAGCCCGAACCCTAACCCTAACCCTTCCCCGAAGCCTGACCCTCACCCGTCCCCTAATCCTAACCCGTACGCTAACACTAACCCACGCCCTCACACGCACGCTCCCCCTAAAGCGTTGCCGTACCCTCACCTGGACCCTAAACCGTCCCCGTCCCCTAACCCTAACCCTAGCCCGAACCCTAACCCTAACACTTCCCCGAAGCCTGACCCTCACCCGTCCCCTAATCCTAACCCGTACGTTAAAAGTAACCCACGCCCTCACACGCACGCTCCCCCTAAAGCGTTGCCGTACCCTCACCTGGACCCTAAACCGTCCCCGTCCCCTAACCCTAAACCTAGCCCGAACCCTAACCCTAACCCTTCCCTGTAGCCTGACCCTCACCCGTCCCCTAATCCTAACCCGTACGCTAACACTAACCCGCGCCCTCACACCCACGCTCCCCCTAAAGCGTTGCTGTGCCCTCACCTGGACCCTAAACCGTCCCCGTCCCCTATCCCTAACCCTAGCCCGAACCCTAACCCTAACCCTTCCCCGAAGCCTGACCCTCCACCGTCCCCTAATCCTAACCCGTACGCTAACACTAACCGACGCCCTCACACCCACGCTCCCCCTGAAGCGTTGCCGTACCCTCACCTGGACCCTAAACCGTCCCCATCCCCTATCCGTAACCCTAGCCCGAACCCTAACCCTAACCCTTCCCCGAAGTCTGACCCTCACCCGTCCCCTAATCCTAACCCGTACGTTAACACTAACCCGCGCCCTCACACGCACGCTCCCCCTGAAGCGTTGCCGTACCCTCACCTGGACCCTAAACCGTCCCCGTCCCCTAACCCTAACCCTAGCCCGAACCCTAACCCTAACACATCCCCGAAGCCTGACCCTCACCCGTCCCCTAATCCTAACCCGTACGCAAACACTAACCCGTGCCCTCACATGCACGCTCCCCCTAAAGCCTTGCCGTACCCTCACCTGGACCCTAAACCGTCCCCGTCCCCTAACCCTAACCCTAGCCCGAACCCTAAACCTAACCCTTCCCCGAAGCCTGACCCTCACCCGTCCCTTAATCCTAACCCGTACGCTAACACTAACCCGCGCCCTCACACCCACGCTCCCCCTAAAGCGTTGCCGTAGCCTCACCTGGACCCTAAACCGTCCCTGTCCCCTAACCCTAACCCTAGCCCGAACCCTAACCCTAACCCTTCCCCGAAGCCTGACCCTCACCCGTCCCCTAATCCTAACCCGTACGCTAACACTAACCCGCGCCCTCACACACACGCTCCCCCTAAAGCGTTGCCGTACCCTCACCTGGACCCTAAACCGTCCCCGTCCCCTAACCCTATCCCTAGCCCGAACCCTAACCCTAACCCTTCCCCGAAGCCTGACCCTCACCCGTCCCCTAATCCTAACCCGTACGCTAACACTAACCCGCGCCCTCACACGCACGCTCCACCTAAAGCGTTGCCGTACCCTCACCTGGAACCTAAACCGTCCCCGTCCCCTAACCCTAACCCTAGCCCGAACCCTAACCCTAACCCTTCCCCGAAGCCTGACCCTCACCCGTCCCCTAATCCTAACCCGTACGCTAACACTAACCCGCGCCCTCACACGCACGCTCCCCCTAAAGCGTTGCCGTACCCTCACGTGGACCCTAAACCGTCCCCGTCCCCTAACCCTAACCCTAGCCCAAACCCTAACCCTAACCCTTCCCCAAAGCCTGACCCTCACCCGTCCCCTAATCCTAACCCGTACGCTAACACTAACCCGCGCCCACACACGCACGCTCCCCCTAAAGCGTTGCCGTACCCTCACCTGGACCCTAAACCGTCCCCGTCCCCTAACCCTAACCCTAGCCCGAACCCTAACCCTAAACCTTCCCCGAAGCCTGACCCTCACCCATCCCCTAATCCTAACCCGTACGCTAACACTAACCCACGCCCTCACACGCACGCTCCCCCTAAAGCGTTGCCGTACCCTCACCTGGACCCTAAACCGTCCCCGTCCCCTAACCCTAACCCTAGCCCGAACCCTAACCCTAACACTTCCCCGAAGCCTGACCCTCACCCGTCCCCTAATCCTAACCCGTACGTTAAAAGTAACCCACGCCCTCACACGCACGCTCCCCCTAAAGCGTTGCCGTACCCTCACCTGGACCCTAAACCGTCCCCATCCCCTAACGCTAACCCTAGACTGAACCCTAAACCTAACCCTTCCCCGAAGCCTGACCCTCACCCGTCCCCTAATCCTAACCCGTACGCTAACACTACCCCGCGCCCTCACACGCACGCTCCCCCTAAAGCGTTGCCGTACCCTCAACTGGACCCTAAACCGTCCCCATCCCCTAACCCTAACCCTAGCCCGAAACCTAACCCTAACCCTTCCCCGAAGCCTGACCCTCACCCGTCCCCTAATCCTAACCCGTACGCTAACACTAACCCGCGCCCTCACACGCACGCTCCCCCTAAAGCTTTGCCGTACCCTCACCTGGACCCTAAACCGTCCCCGTCCCCTAACCCTAACCCTAGCCCGAACCATAACCCTAACCCTTCCCCGAAGCCTGACCCTCACCCGTCCCCTAATCCTAACCTGTACGCTAACACTAACCCGCGCCCTCACACGCACGCTCCACCTAAAGCGTTGCCGTACCCTCACCTGGAACCTAAACCGTCCCCGTCCCCTAACCCTAACCCTAGCCCGAACCCTAACCCTAACCCTTCCCCGAAGCCTGACCCTCACCCGTCCCCTAATCCTAACCCGTACGCTAACACTAACCCGCGCCCTCACACGCACGCTCCCCCTAAAGCGTTGCCGTACCCTCACCTGGACCCTAAACCGTCCCCGTCCCCTAACCCTAACCCTAGCCCGAACCCTAACCCTAACCCTTCCCCAAAGCCTGACCCTCACCCGTCCCCTAATCCTAACCCGTACGCTAACACTAACCCGCGCCCTGACACGCACGCTCCCCCTAAAGCGTTGCCGTACCCTCACCTGGACCCTAAACCGTCCCCGTCCCCTAACCCTAACCCTAGCCCGAACCCTAACCCTAACCCTTCCCCGAAGCCTGACCCTCACCCGTCCCCTAATCCTAACCCGTACGCTAACACTAACCCACGCCCTCACACGCACGCTCCCCCTAAAGCGTTGCCGTACCCTCACCTGGACCCTAAACCGTCCCCGTCCCCTAACCCTAACCCTAGCCCGAACCCTAACCCTAACACTTCCCCGAAGCCTGACCCTCACCCGTCCCCTAATCCTAACCCGTACGTTAAAAGTAACCCACGCCCTCACACGCACGCTCCCCCTAAAGCGTTGCCGTACCCTCACCTGGACCCTAAACCGTCCCCGTCCCCTAACCCTAAACCTAGCCCGAACCCTAACCCTAACCCTTCCCTGTAGCCTGACCCTCACCCGTCCCCTAATCCTAACCCGTACGCTAACACTAACCCGCGCCCTCACACCCACGCTCCCCCTAAAGCGTTGCTGTGCCCTCACCTGGACCCTAAACTGTCCCCGTCCCCTATCCCTAACCCTAGCCCGAACCCTAACCCTAACCCTTCCCCGAAGCCTGACCCTCCCCCGTCCCCTAATCCTAACCCGTACGCTAACACTAACCGACGCCCTCACACCCACGCTCCCCCTGAAGCGTTGCCGTACCCTCACCTGGATCCTAAACCGTCCCCGTCCCCTATCCGTAACCCTAGCCCGAACCCTAACCCTAACCCTTCCCCGAAGCCTGACCCTCACCCGTCCCCTAATCCTAACCCGTACGTTAACACTAACCCGCGCCCTCACACGCACGCTCCCCCTGAAGCGTTGCCGTACCCTCACCTGGACCCTAAACCGTCCCCGTCCCCTAACCCTAACCCTAGCCCGAACCCTAACCCTAACACATCCCCGAAGCCTGACCCTCACCCGTCCCCTAATCCTAACCCGTACGCTAACACTAACCCGCGCCCTCACATGCACGCTCCCCCTAAAGCCTTGCCGTACCCTCACCTGGACCCTAAACCGTCCCCGTCCCCTAACCCTAACCCTAGCCCGAACCCTAAACCTAACCCTTCCCCGAAGCCTGACCCTCACACGTCCCCTAATCCTAACCCGTACGCTAACACTAACCCGCGCCCTCACACCCACGCTCCCCCTAAAGCGTTGCCGTACCCTCACCTGGACCCTAAACCGTCCCTGTCCCCTAACCCTAACCCTAGCCCGAACCCTAACCCTAACCCTTCCCCGAAGCCAGACCCTCACCCGTCCCCTAATCCTAACCCGTACGCTAACACTAACCCGCGCCCTCACACGCACGCTCCACCTAAAGCGTTGCCGTACCCTCACCTGGACCCTAAACCGTCCCCGTCCCCTAACCCTAACCCTAGCCCGAACCCTAACCCTAACCCTTCCCCGAAGCCTGACCCTCACCCGTCCCCTAATCCTAACCCGTACGCTAACACTACCCCGCGCCCTCACACGCACGCTCCCCCTAAAGCGTTGCCGTACCCTCACCTGGACCCTAAACCGTCCCCATCACCTAACCCTAACCCTAGCCCGAACCCTAACCCTAACCCTTCCCCGAAGCATGACCCTCACCCGTCCCCTAATCCTAACCCGTACGCTAACACTAACGCGCGCCCTCACACGCACACTCCCCCTAAAGCGTTGCCATCCCCTCACCTGGACCCTAAACCGTCCCCGTCCCCTAACCCTAACCCTAGCCCGAACCCTAACCCTAACCCTTCCCCGAAGCCTGACCCTCACCCGTCCCCTAATCCTAACCCGTACGCTAACACTAACCCGCGCCCTCACACGCACGCTCCCCCTAAAGCGTTGCCGTACCCTCACCTGGACCCTAAACCGTCCCCGTCCCCTAACCCTAACCCTAGCCTGAACCCTAACCCTAACGCTTCCCCAAAGCCTGACCCTCACCCGTCCCCTAATCCTAACCCGTACACTAACACTAACCCGCGCCCTCACACCCACGCTCCCCCTAAAGCGTTGCCGTACCCTCACCTGGACCCTAAACCGTCCCCGTCCCCTAACCCTAACCCTAGCCCAAACCCTAACCCTAACCCTTCCCCGAAGCCTGACCCTCACCCGTCCCCTAATCCTAACCCGTACGCTAACACTAACCCGCGCCCTCACACGCACGCTCCCCCTAAAGCCTTGCCGTACCCTCACCTGGACCCTAAACCGTCCCCGTCCCCTAACCCTAACCCTAGCCCGAACCCTAACCCTAACACTTCCCCGAAGCCTGACCCTCACCCGTCCCCTAATCCTAACCCGTACGCTAACACTAACCCGCGTCCTCCAACCCACGCTCCCCCTAAAGCGTTGCCGTACCGTCACCTGGACCCTAAACCGCACCCGTCCCCTAACCCTAACCCTAGCCCGAACCGTAACCCTAACCCTTCCCCGAAGCCTGACCCTCACCCGTCCCCTAATCCTAACCCGTACGCTAACACTAACCCGCGCCCTCACACGCACGCTCCCCCTAAAGCGTTGCCGTACCCTCACCTGGACCCTAAACCGTCCCTGTCCCCTAACCCTAACCCTAGCCCGAACCCTAACCCTAACCCTTCCCCGAAGCCAGACCCTCACCCGTCCCCTAATCCTATCCCGTACGCTAACACTAACCCGCGCCCTCACACGCACGCTCCCCCTAAAGCGTTGCCGTACCCTCACCTGGACCCTAAACCGTCCCCGTCCCCTAACCCTATCCCTAGCCCGAACCCTAACCCTAACCCTTCCCCGAAGCCTGACCCTCATCCGTCCCCTAATCCTAACCCGTACGCTAACACTAACCCGCGCCCTCACACGCACGCTCCCCCTAAAGCGTTGCCGTACCCTCACCTGGACCCTAAACCGTCCCCGTCCCCTAACCCTAACCCTAGCCCGAACCCTAACCCTAACCCTTCCCCGAAGCCTGACCCTCACCCGTCCCCTAATCCTAACCCGTACGCTAACACTAACCCGCGCCCTCACACGCACGCTCCCCCTAAAGCGTTGCCGTACCCTCACCTGGACCTTAAACCGTCACCGTCCCCTAACACTAACACTAGCCCGAACCCTAACCCTAACCCTTCCCCGAAGCCTGACCCTCACCCGTCCCCTAATCCTATCCCGTACGCTAACACTAACCCGCGCCCTCACACGCACGCTCCCCCTAAAACGTTGCCGTCCCCTCACCTGGACCCTAAACCGTCCCCGTCCCCTAACTCTAACCCTAGCCCGAACCCTAAACCTAACCCTTCCCCGAAGCCTGACCCTCACCCGTCCCCTAATCCTAACCCGTACGCTAACACTACCCCGCGCCCTCACACGCACGCTCCCCCTAAAGTGTTGCCGTACCCTCACCTGGACCCTAAACCGTCCCCGTCACCTAACCCTAACCCTAGCCCGAACCCTAACCCTAACCCTTCCCCGAAGCCTGACCCTCACCCGTCCCCTAATCCTAACCCGTACGCTAACACTAACCCACGCCCTCACACGCACGCTCCCCCTAAAGCGTTGCCGTACCCTCACCTGGACCCTAAACCGTCCCCGTCCCCTAACCCTAAACCTAGCCCGAACCCTAACCCTAACCCTTCCCTGAAGCCTGACCCTCACCCGTCCCCTAATCCTAACCCGTACGCTAACACTAACCCGCGCCCTCACACCCACGCTCCCCCTAAAGCGTTGCTGTGCCCTCACCTGGACCCTAAACCGTCCCCGTCCCCTATCCCTATCCCTAGCCCGAACCCTAACCCTAACCCTTCCCCGAAGCCTGACCCTCACCCGTCCCCTAATCCTAACCCGTACGCTAACACTAACCCACGCCCTCACACCCACGCTCCCCCTGAAGCGTTGCCGAACCCTCACCTGGACCCTAAACCGTCCCCGTACCCTAACCGTAACCCTAGCCCGAACCCTAACCCTAACCCTTCCCCGAAGCCTGACCCTCACCCGTCCCCTAATCCTAACCCGTACGTTAAAACTAACCCGCGCCCTCACACGCACGCTCCCCCTGAAGCGTTGCCGTACCCTCACCTGGACCCTAAACCGTCCCCGTCCCCTAACCCTAACCCTAGCCCGATCCCTAAACCTAACACATCCCCGAAGCCTGACCCTCACCCGTCCCCTAATCCTAACCCGTACGCTAACACTAACCCGCGCCCTCACATGCACGCTCCCCCTAAAGCCTTGCCGTACCCTCACCTGGACCCTAAACCGTCCCCGTCCCCTAACCCTAACCCTAGCCCGAACCCTAAACCTAACCCTTCCCCGAAGCCTGACCCTCACCCGTCCCCTAATCCTAACCCGTACGCTAACACTACCCCGCGCCCTCACACGCACGCTCCCCCTAAAGCGTTGCCGTACCCTCAACTGGACCCTAAACCGTCCCCATCCCCTAACCCTAACCCTAGCCCGAAACCTAACCCTAACCCTTCCCCGAAGCCTGACCCTCACCCGTCCCCTAATCCTAACCCGTACGCTAACACTAACCCGCGCCCTCACACGCACGCTCCCCCTAAAGCTTTGCCGTACCCTCACCTGGACCCTAAACCGTCCCCGTCCCCTAACCCTAACCCTAGCCCGAAGCATAACCCTAACCCTTCCCCGAAGCCTGACCCTCACCCGTCCCCTAATCCTAACCCGTACGCTAACACTAACCCGCGCCCTCACACGCACGCTCCACCTAAAGCGGTGCCGTGCCCTCACCTGGAACCTAAACCGTCCCCGTCCCCTAACCCTAACCCTAGCCCGAACCCTAACCCTAACCCTTCCCCGAAGCCTGACCCTCACCCGTCCCCTAATCCTAACCCGTACGCTAACACTAACCCGCGCCCTCACACGCACGCTCCCCCTAAAGCGTTGCCGTACCCTCACCTGGACCCTAAACCGTCCCCGTCCCCTAACCCTAACCCTAGCCCGAACCCTAACCCTAACCCTTCCCCAAAGCCTGACCCTCACCCGTCCCCTAATCCTAACCCGTACGCTAACACTAACCCGCGCCCTGACACGCACGCTCCCCCTAAAGCGTTGCCGTACCCTCACCTGGACCCTAAACCGTCCCCGTCCCCTAACCCTAACCCTAGCCCGAACCCTAACCCTAACCCTTCCCCGAAGCCTGACCCTCACCCGTCCCCTAATCCTAACCCGTACGCTAACACTAACCCGCGCCCTCACACCCACGCTCCCCCTAAAGCGTTGCCGTACCCTCACCTGGAACCTAAACCGTCCCCGTCCCCTAACCCTAACCCTAGCCCGAACCCTAACCCTAACCCTTCCCCGAAGCCTGACCCTCACCCGTCCCCTAATCCTAACCCGTACGCTAACACTAACCCGCGCCCTCACACGCACGCTCACCCTAAAGCATTGCCGTACCCTCACCTGGACCCTAAACCGTCCCCGTCCCCTAACCCTAACCCTAGCCCTAACCCTAACCCTAACCCTTCCCCGAAGCCTGACCCTCACCCGTCCCCTAATCCTAACCCGTACGCTAACACTAACCCACGCCCTCACACGCACGCTCCCCCTAAAGCGTTGCCGTACCCTCACCTGGACCCTAAACCGTCCCCGTCCCCTAACCCTAACCCTAGCCCGAACCCTAACCCTAACACTTCCCCGAAGCCTGACCCTCACCCGTCCCCTAATCCTAACCCGTACGTTAAAAGTAACCCACGCCCTCACACGCACGCTCCCCCTAAAGCGTTGCCGTACCCTCACCTGGACCCTAAACCGTCCCCGTCCCCTAACCCTAAACCTAGCCCGAACCCTAACCCTAACCCTTCCCCAAAGCCTGACCCTCACCTGTCCCCTAATCCTAACCCGTACGCTAACACTAACCCACGCCCTCACACGCACGCTCCCCCTAAAGCGTTGCCGTACCCTCACCTGGACCCTAAACCGTCCTCATCCCCTAACGCTAACCCTAGACTGAACCCTAACCCTAACCCTTCCCCGAAGCCTGACCCTCACCCGTCCCCTAATCCTAACCCGTACGCTAACACTACCCCGCGCCCTCACACGCACGCTCCCCCTAAAGCGTTGCCGTACCCTCAACTGGACCCTAAACCGTCCCCGTCCCCTAACCCTAACCCTAGCCCGAAACCTAACCCTAACCCTTCCCCGAAGCCTGACCCTCACCCGTCCCCTAATCCTAACCCGTACGCTAACACTAACCCGCGCCCTCACACGCACGCTCCACCTAAAGCGTTGCCGTACCCTCACCTGGAACCTAAACCGTCCCCGTCCCCTAACCCTAACCCTAGCCCGAACCCTAACCCTAACCCTTCCCCGAAGCCTGACCCTCACCCGTCCCCTAATCCTAACCCGTACGCTAACACTAACCCGCGCCCTCACATGCACGCTCCCCCTAAAGCGTTGCCGTACCCTCACCTGGACCCTAAACCGTCCCCGTCCCCTAACCCTAACCCTAGCCCGAACCCTAACCCTAACCCTTCCCCAAAGCCTGACCCTCACCCGTCCCCTAATCCTAACCCGTACGCTAACACTAACCCGCGCCCTGACACGCACGCTCCCCCTAAAGCGTTGCCGTACCCTCACCTGGACCCTAAACCGTCCCCGTCCCCTAACCCTAACCCTAGCCCGAACCCTAACCCTAACCCTTCCCCGAAGCCTGACCCTCACCCGTCCCCTAATCCTAACCCGTACGCTAACACTAACCCACGCCCTCACACGCACGCTCCCCCTAAAGCGTTGCCGTACCCTCACCTGGACCCTAAACCGTCCCCGTCCCCTAACCCTAACCCTAGCCCGAACCCTAACCCTAACACTTCCCCGAAGCCTGACCCTCACCCGTCCCCTAATCCTAACCCGTACGTTAAAAGTAACCCACGCCCTCACACGCACGCTCCCCCTAAAGCGTTGCCGTACCCTCACCTGGACCCTAAACCGTCCCCGTCCCCTAACCCTAAACCTAGCCCGAACCCTAACCCTAACCCTTCCCTGTAGCCTGACCCTCACCCGTCCCCTAATCCTAACCCGTACGCTAACACTAACCCGCGCCCTCACACCCACGCTCCCCCTAAAGCGTTGCTGTGCCCTCACCTGGACCCTAAACCGTCCCCGTCCCCTATCCCTAACCCTAGCCCGAACCCTAACCCTAACCCTTCCCCGAAGCCTGACCCTCCACCGTCCCCTAATCCTAACCCGTACGCTAACACTAACCGACGCCCTCACACCCACGCTCCCCCTGAAGCGTTGCCGTACCCTCACCTGGACCCTAAACCGTCCCCATCCCCTATCCGTAACCCTAGCCCGAACCCTAACCCTAACCCTTCCCCGAAGTCTGACCCTCACCCGTCCCCTAATCCTAACCCGTACGTTAACACTAACCCGCGCCCTCACACGCACGCTCCCCCTGAAGCGTTGCCGTACCCTCACCTGGACCCTAAACCGTCCCCGTCCCCTAACCCTAACCCTAGCCCGAACCCTAACCCTAAAACATCCCCGAAGCCTGACCCTCACCCGTCCCCTAATCCTAACCCGTACGCAAACACTAACCCGTGCCCTCACATGCACGCTCCCCCTAAAGCCTTGCCGTACCCTCACCTGGACCCTAAACCGTCCCCGTCCCCTAACCCTAACCCTAGCCCGAACCCTAAACCTAACCCTTCCCCGAAGCCTGACCCTCACCCGTCCCTTAATCCTAACCCGTACGCTAACACTAACCCGCGCCCTCACACCCACGCTCCCCCTAAAGCGTTGCCGTAGCCTCACCTGGACCCTAAACCGTCCCTGTCCCCTAACCCTAACCCTAGCCCGAACCCTAACCCTAACCCTTCCCCGAAGCCAGACCCTCACCCGTCCCCTAATCCTAACCCGTACGCTAACACTAACCCGCGCCCTCACACACACGCTCCCCCTAAAGCGTTGCCGTACCCTCACCTGGACCCTAAACCGTCCCCGTCCCCTAACCCTATCCCTAGCCCGAACCCTAACCCTAACCCTTCCCCGAAGCCTGACCCTCACCCGTCCCCTAATCCTAACCCGTACGCTAACACTAACCCGCGCCCTCACACGCACGCTCCACCTAAAGCGTTGCCGTACCCTCACCTGGAACCTAAACCGTCCCCGTCCCCTAACCCTAACCCTAGCCCGAACCCTAACCCTAACCCTTCCCCGAAGCCTGACCCTCACCCGTCCCCTAATCCTAACCCGTACGCTAACACTAACCCGCGCCCTCACACGCACGCTCCCCCTAAAGCGTTGCCGTACCCTCACGTGGACCCTAAACCGTCCCCGTCCCCTAACCCTAACCCTAGCCCAAACCCTAACCCTAACCCTTCCCCAAAGCCTGACCCTCACCCGTCCCCTAATCCTAACCCGTACGCTAACACTAACCCGCGCCCACACACGCACGCTCCCCCTAAAGCGTTGCCGTACCCTCACCTGGACCCTAAACCGTCCCCGTCCCCTAACCCTAACCCTAGCCCGAACCCTAACCCTAAACCTTCCCCGAAGCCTGACCCTCACCCATCCCCTAATCCTAACCCGTACGCTAACACTAACCCACGCCCTCACACGCACGCTCCCCCTAAAGCGTTGCCGTACCCTCACCTGGACCCTAAACCGTCCCCGTCCCCTAACCCTAACCCTAGCCCGAACCCTAACCCTAACACTTCCCCGAAGCCTGACCCTCACCCGTCCCCTAATCCTAACCCGTACGTTAAAAGTAACCCACGCCCTCACACGCACGCTCCCCCTAAAGCGTTGCCGTACCCTCACCTGGACCCTAAACCGTCCCCATCCCCTAACGCTAACCCTAGACTGAACCCTAAACCTAACCCTTCCCCGAAGCCTGACCCTCACCCGTCCCCTAATCCTAACCCGTACGCTAACACTACCCCGCGCCCTCACACGCACGCTCCCCCTAAAGCGTTGCCGTACCCTCAACTGGACCCTAAACCGTCCCCATCCCCTAACCCTAACCCTAGCCCGAAACCTAACCCTAACCCTTCCCCGAAGCCTGACCCTCACCCGTCCCCTAATCCTAACCCGTACGCTAACACTAACCCGCGCCCTCACACGCACGCTCCCCCTAAAGCTTTGCCGTACCCTCACCTGGACCCTAAACCGTCCCCGTCCCCTAACCCTAACCCTAGCCCGAACCATAACCCTAACCCTTCCCCGAAGCCTGACCCTCACCCGTCCCCTAATCCTAACCTGTACGCTAACACTAACCCGCGCCCTCACACGCACGCTCCACCTAAAGCGTTGCCGTACCCTCACCTGGAACCTAAACCGTCCCCGTCCCCTAACCCTAACCCTAGCCCGAACCCTAACCCTAACCCTTCCCCGAAGCCTGACCCTCACCCGTCCCCTAATCCTAACCCGTACGCTAACACTAACCCGCGCCCTCACACGCACGCTCCCCCTAAAGCGTTGCCGTACCCTCACCTGGACCCTAAACCGTCCCCGTCCCCTAACCCTAACCCTAGCCCGAACCCTAACCCTAACCCTTCCCCAAAGCCTGACCCTCACCCGTCCCCTAATCCTAACCCGTACGCTAACACTAACCCGCGCCCTGACACGCACGCTCCCCCTAAAGCGTTGCCGTACCCTCACCTGGACCCTAAACCGTCCCCGTCCCCTAACCCTAACCCTAGCCCGAACCCTAACCCTAACCCTTCCCCGAAGCCTGACCCTCACCCGTCCCCTAATCCTAACCCGTACGCTAACACTAACCCACGCCCTCACACGCACGCTCCCCCTAAAGCGTTGCCGTACCCTCACCTGGACCCTAAACCGTCCCCGTCCCCTAACCCTAACCCTAGCCCGAACCCTAACCCTAACACTTCCCCGAAGCCTGACCCTCACCCGTCCCCTAATCCTAACCCGTACGTTAAAAGTAACCCACGCCCTCACACGCACGCTCCCCCTAAAGCGTTGCCGTACCCTCACCTGGACCCTAAACCGTCCCCGTCCCCTAACCCTAAACCTAGCCCGAACCCTAACCCTAACCCTTCCCTGTAGCCTGACCCTCACCCGTCCCCTAATCCTAACCCGTACGCTAACACTAACCCGCGCCCTCACACCCACGCTCCCCCTAAAGCGTTGCTGTGCCCTCACCTGGACCCTAAACTGTCCCCGTCCCCTATCCCTAACCCTAGCCCGAACCCTAACCCTAACCCTTCCCCGAAGCCTGACCCTCCCCCGTCCCCTAATCCTAACCCGTACGCTAACACTAACCGACGCCCTCACACCCACGCTCCCCCTGAAGCGTTGCCGTACCCTCACCTGGATCCTAAACCGTCCCCGTCCCCTATCCGTAACCCTAGCCCGAACCCTAACCCTAACCCTTCCCCGAAGCCTGACCCTCACCCGTCCCCTAATCCTAACCCGTACGTTAACACTAACCCGCGCCCTCACACGCACGCTCCCCCTGAAGCGTTGCCGTACCCTCACCTGGACCCTAAACCGTCCCCGTCCCCTAACCCTAACCCTAGCCCGAACCCTAACCCTAACACATCCCCGAAGCCTGACCCTCACCCGTCCCCTAATCCTAACCCGTACGCTAACACTAACCCGCGCCCTCACATGCACGCTCCCCCTAAAGCCTTGCCGTACCCTCACCTGGACCCTAAACCGTCCCCGTCCCCTAACCCTAACCCTAGCCCGAACCCTAAACCTAACCCTTCCCCGAAGCCTGACCCTCACACGTCCCCTAATCCTAACCCGTACGCTAACACTAACCCGCGCCCTCACACCCACGCTCCCCCTAAAGCGTTGCCGTACCCTCACCTGGACCCTAAACCGTCCCTGTCCCCTAACCCTAACCCTAGCCCGAACCCTAACCCTAACCCTTCCCCGAAGCCAGACCCTCACCCGTCCCCTAATCCTAACCCGTACGCTAACACTAACCCGCGCCCTCACACGCACGCTCCACCTAAAGCGTTGCCGTACCCTCACCTGGACCCTAAACCGTCCCCGTCCCCTAACCCTAACCCTAGCCCGAACCCTAACCCTAACCCTTCCCCGAAGCCTGACCCTCACCCGTCCCCTAATCCTAACCCGTACGCTAACACTACCCCGCGCCCTCACACGCACGCTCCCCCTAAAGCGTTGCCGTACCCTCACCTGGACCCTAAACCGTCCCCATCACCTAACCCTAACCCTAGCCCGAACCCTAACCCTAACCCTTCCCCGAAGCATGACCCTCACCCGTGCCCTAATCCTAACCCGTACGCTAACACTAACGCGCGCCCTCACACGCACACTCCCCCTAAAGCGTTGCCATCCCCTCACCTGGACCCTAAACCGTCCCCGTCCCCTAACCCTAACCCTAGCCCGAACCCTAACCCTAACCCTTCCCCGAAGCCTGACCCTCACCCGTCCCCTAATCCTAACCCGTACGCTAACACTAACCCGCGCCCTCACACGCACGCTCCCCCTAAAGCGTTGCCGTACCCTCACCTGGACCCTAAACCGTCCCCGTCCCCTAACCCTAACCCTAGCCTGAACCCTAACCCTAACGCTTCCCCAAAGCCTGACCCTCACCCGTCCCCTAATCCTAACCCGTACACTAACACTAACCCGCGCCCTCACACCCACGCTCCCCCTAAAGCGTTGCCGTACCCTCACCTGGACCCTAAACCGTCCCCGTCCCCTAACCCTAACCCTAGCCCAAACCCTAACCCTAACCCTTCCCCGAAGCCTGACCCTCACCCGTCCCCTAATCCTAACCCGTACGCTAACACTAACCCGCGCCCTCACACGCACGCTCCCCCTAAAGCCTTGCCGTACCCTCACCTGGACCCTAAACCGTCCCCGTCCCCTAACCCTAACCCTAGCCCGAACCCTAACCCTAACACTTCCCCGAAGCCTGACCCTCACCCGTCCCCTAATCCTAACCCGTACGCTAACACTAACCCGCGTCCTCCAACCCACGCTCCCCCTAAAGCGTTGCCGTACCGTCACCTGGACCCTAAACCGCACCCGTCCCCTAACCCTAACCCTAGCCCGAACCGTAACCCTAACCCTTCCCCGAAGCCTGACCCTCACCCGTCCCCTAATCCTAACCCGTACGCTAACACTAACCCGCGCCCTCACACGCACGCTCCCCCTAAAGCGTTGCCGTACCCTCACCTGGACCCTAAACCGTCCCTGTCCCCTAACCCTAACCCTAGCCCGAACCCTAACCCTAACCCTTCCCCGAAGCCAGACCCTCACCCGTCCCCTAATCCTATCCCGTACGCTAACACTAACCCGCGCCCTCACACGCACGCTCCCCCTAAAGCGTTGCCGTACCCTCACCTGGACCCTAAACCGTCCCCGTCCCCTAACCCTATCCCTAGCCCGAACCCTAACCCTAACCCTTCCCCGAAGCCTGACCCTCATCCGTCCCCTAATCCTAACCCGTACGCTAACACTAACCCGCGCCCTCACACGCACGCTCCCCCTAAAGCGTTGCCGTACCCTCACCTGGACCCTAAACCGTCCCCGTCCCCTAACCCTAACCCTAGCCCGAACCCTAACCCTAACCCTTCCCCGAAGCCTGACCCTCACCCGTCCCCTAATCCTAACCCGTACGCTAACACTAACCCGCGCCCTCACACGCACGCTCCCCCTAAAGCGTTGCCGTACCCTCACCTGGACCTTAAACCGTCACCGTCCCCTAACACTAACACTAGCCCGAACCCTAACCCTAACCCTTCCCCGAAGCCTGACCCTCACCCGTCCCCTAATCCTATCCCGTACGCTAACACTAACCCGCGCCCTCACACGCACGCTCCCCCTAAAACGTTGCCGTCCCCTCACCTGGACCCTAAACCGTCCCCGTCCCCTAACTCTAACCCTAGCCCGAACCCTAACCCTAACCCTTCCCCGAAGCCTGACCCTCACCCGTCCCCTAATCCTAACCCGTACGCTAACACTACCCCGCGCCCTCACACGCACGCTCCCCCTAAAGTGTTGCCGTACCCTCACCTGGACCCTAAACCGTCCCCGTCACCTAACCCTAACCCTAGCCCGAACCCTAACCCTAACCCTTCCCCGAAGCCTGACCCTCACCCGTCCCCTAATCCTAACCCGTACGCTAACACTAACCCACGCCCTCACACGCACGCTCCCCCTAAAGCGTTGCCGTACCCTCACCTGGACCCTAAACCGTCCCCGTCCCCTAACCCTAAACCTAGCCCGAACCCTAACCCTAACCCTTCCCTGAAGCCTGACCCTCACCCGTCCCCTAATCCTAACCCGTACGCTAACACTAACCCGCGCCCTCACACCCACGCTCCCCCTAAAGCGTTGCTGTGCCCTCACCTGGACCCTAAACCGTCCCCGTCCCCTATCCCTATCCCTAGCCCGAACCCTAACCCTAACCCTTCCCCGAAGCCTGACCCTCACCCGTCCCCTAATCCTAACCCGTACGCTAACACTAACCCACGCCCTCACACCCACGCTCCCCCTGAAGCGTTGCCGGACCCTCACCTGGACCCTAAACCGTCCCCGTACCCTAACCGTAACCCTAGCCCGAACCCTAACCCTAACCCTTCCCCGAAGCCTGACCCTCACCCGTCCCCTAATCCTAACCCGTACGTTAAAACTAACCCGCGCCCTCACACGCACGCTCCCCCTGAAGCGTTGCCGTACCCTCACCTGGACCCTAAACCGTCCCCGTCCCCTAACCCTAACCCTAGCCCGATCCCTAAACCTAACACATCCCCGAAGCCTGACCCTCACCCGTCCCCTAATCCTAACCCGTACGCTAACACTAACCCGCGCCCTCACATGCACGCTCCCCCTAAAGCCTTGCCGTACCCTCACCTGGACCCTAAACCGTCCCCGTCCCCTAACCCTAACCCTAGCCCGAACCCTAAACCTAACCCTTCCCCGAAGCCTGACCCTCACCCGTCCCCTAATCCTAACCCGTACGCTAACACTACCCCGCGCCCTCACACGCACGCTCCCCCTAAAGCGTTGCCGTACCCTCAACTGGACCCTAAACCGTCCCCATCCCCTAACCCTAACCCTAGCCCGAAACCTAACCCTAACCCTTCCCCGAAGCCTGACCCTCACCCGTCCCCTAATCCTAACCCGTACGCTAACACTAACCCGCGCCCTCACACGCACGCTCCCCCTAAAGCTTTGCCGTACCCTCACCTGGACCCTAAACCGTCCCCGTCCCCTAACCCTAACCCTAGCCCGAAGCATAACCCTAACCCTTCCCCGAAGCCTGACCCTCACCCGTCCCCTAATCCTAACCCGTACGCTAACACTAACCCGCGCCCTCACACGCACGCTCCACCTAAAGCGTTGCCGTGCCCTCACCTGGAACCTAAACCGTCCCCGTCCCCTAACCCTAACCCTAGCCCGAACCCTAACCCTAACCCTTCCCCGAAGCCTGACCCTCACCCGTCCCCTAATCCTAACCCGTACGCTAACACTAACCCGCGCCCTCACACGCACGCTCCCCCTAAAGCGTTGCCGTACCCTCACCTGGACCCTAAACCGTCCCCGTCCCCTAACCCTAACCCTAGCCCGAACCCTAACCCTAACCCTTCCCCAAAGCCTGACCCTCACCCGTCCCCTAATCCTAACCCGTACGCTAACACTAACCCGCGCCCTGACACGCACGCTCCCCCTAAAGCGTTGCCGTACCCTCACCTGGACCCTAAACCGTCCCCGTCCCCTAACCCTAACCCTAGCCCGAACCCTAACCCTAACCCTTCCCCGAAGCCTGACCCTCACCCGTCCCCTAATCCTAACCCGTACGCTAACACTAACCCACGCCCTCACACGCACGCTCCCCCTAAAGCGTTGCCGTACCCTCACCTGGACCCTAAACCGTCCCCGTCCCCTAACCCTAACCCTAGCCCGAACCCTAACCCTAACACTTCCCCGAAGCCTGACCCTCACCTGTCCCCTAATCCTAACCCGTACGTTAAAAGTAACCCACGCCCTCACACGCACGCTCCCCCTAAAGCGTTGCCGTACCCTCACCTGGACCCTAAACCGTCCCCGTCCCCTAACCCTAAACCTAGCCCGAACCCTAACCCTAACCCTTCCCTGTAGCCTGACCCTCACCCGTCCCCTAATCCTAACCCGTACGCTAACACTAACCCGCGCCCTCACACCCACGCTCCCCCTAAAGCGTTGCTGTGCCCTCACCTGGACCCTAAACCGTCCCCGTCCCCTATCCCTAACCCTAGCCCGAACCCTAACCCTAACCCTTCCCCGAAGCCTGACCCTCCCCCGTCCCCTAATCCTAACCCGTACGCTAACACTAACCGACGCCCTCACACCCACGCTCCCCCTGAAGCGTTGCCGTACCCTCACCTGGACCCTAAACCGTCCCCGTCCCCTATCCGTAACCCTAGCCCGAACCCTAACCCTAACCCTTCCCCGAAGCCTGACCCTCACCCGTCCCCTAATCCTAACCCGTACGTTAACACTAACCCGCGCCCTCACACGCACGCTCCCCCTGAAGCGTTGCCGTACCCTCACCTGGACCCTAAACCGTCCCCGTCCCCTAACCCTAACCCTAGCCCGAACCCTAACCCTAACACATCCCCGAAGCCTGACCCTCACCCGTCCCCTAATCCTAACCCGTACGCTAACACTAACCCGCACCCTCACATGCACGCTCCCCCTAAAGCCTTGCCGTACCCTCACCTGGACCCTAAACCGTCCCCGTCCCCTAACCCTAACCCTAGCCCGAACGCTAAACCTAACCCTTCCCCGAAGCCTGACCCTCACCCGTCCCTTAATCCTAACCCGTACGCTAACACTAACCCGCGCCCTCACACCCACGCTCCCCCTAAAGCGTTGCCGTACCCTCACCTGGACCCTAAACCGTCCCCGTCCCCTAACCCTAACCCTAGCCCGAACCCTAACCCTAACCCTTCCCCGAAGCCAGACCCTCACCCGTCCCCTAATCCTAACCCGTACGCTAACACTAACCCGCGCCCTCACACGCACGCTCCACCTAAAGCGTTGCCGTACCCTCACCTGGACCCTAAACCGTCCCCGTCCCCTAACCCTAACCCTAGCCCGAACCCTAACCCTAACCCTTCCCCGAAGCCTGACCCTCACCCGTCCCCTAATCCTAACCCGTACGCTAACACTACCCCGCGCCCTCACACGCACGCTCCCCCTAAAGCGTTGCCGTACCCTCACCTGGACCCTAAACCGTCCCCATCACCTAACCCTAACCCTAGCCCGAACCCTATCCCTAACCCTTCCCCGAAGCATGACCCTCACCCGTCCCCTAATCCTAACCCGTACGCTAACACTAACGCGCGCCCTCACACGCACACTCCCCCTAAAGCGTTGCCGTCCCCTCACCTGGACCCTAAACCGTCCCCGTCCCCTAACCCTAACCCTAGCCCGAACCCTAACCCTAACACTTCCCCGAAGCCTGACCCTCACCCGTCCCCTAATCCTAACCCGTACGCTAACACTAACCCGCGCCCTCACACGCACGCTCCCCCTAAAGCGTTGCCGTACCCTCACCTGGACCCTAAACCGTCCCCGTCCCCTAACCCTAACCCTAGCCTGAACCCTAACCCTAACGCTTCCCCAAAGCCTGACCCTCACCCGTCCCCTAATCCTAACCCGTACGCTAACACTAACCCGCGCCCTCACACCCACGCTCCCCCTAAAGCGTTGCCGTACCCTCACCTGGACCCTAAACCGTCCCCGTCCCCTAACCCTAACCCTAGCCCAAACCCTAACCCTAACCCTTCCCCGAAGCCTGACCCTCACCCGTCCCCTAATCCTAACCCGTACGCTAACACTAACCCGCGCCCTCACACGCACGCTCCCCCTAAAGCCTTGCCGTACCCTCACCTGGACCCTAAACCGTCCCCGTCCCCTAACCCTAACCCTAGCCCGAACCCTAACCCTAACACTTCCCCGAAGCCTGACCCTCACCCGTCCCCTAATCCTAACCCGTACGCTAACAATAACCCGCGCCCTCCAACCCACGCTCCCCCTAAAGCGTTGCCGTACCGTCACCTGGACCCTAAACCGTCCCCGTCCCCTAACCCTAACCCTAGCCCGAACCGTAACCCTAACCCTTCCCCGAAGCCTGACCCTCACCCGTCCCCTAATCCTAACCCGTACGCTAACACTAACCCGCGCCCTCACACGCACGCTCCCCCTAAAGCGTTGCCGTACCCTCACCTGGACCCTAAACCGTCCCTGTCCCCTAACCCTAACCCTAGCCCGAACCCTAACCCTAACCCTTCCCCGAAGCCAGACCCTCACCCGTCCCCTAATCCTATCCCGTACGCTAACACTAACCCGCGCCCTCACACGCACGCTCCCCCTAAAGCGTTGCCGTACCCTCACCTGGACCCTAAACCGTCCCCGTCCCCTAACCCTATCCCTAGCCCGAACCCTAACCCTAACCCTTCCCCGAAGCCTGACCCTCACCCGTCCCCTAATCCTAACCCGTACGCTAACACTAACCCGCGCCCTCACACGCACGCTCCCCCTAAAGCGTTGCCGTACCCTCACCTGGACCCTAAACCGTCCCCGTCCCCTATCCGTAACCCTAGCCCGAACCCTAACCCTAACCCTTCCCCGAAGCCTGACCCTCACCCGTCCCCTAATCCTAACCCGTACGTTAACACTAACCCGCGCCCTCACACGCACGCTCCCCCTGAAGCGTTGCCGTACCCTCACCTGGACCCTAAACCGTCCCCGTCCCCTAACCCTAACCCTAGCCCGAACCCTAACCCTAACACATCCCCGAAGCCTGACCCTCACCCGTCCCCTAATCCTAACCCGTACGCTAACACTAACCCGCACCCTCACATGCACGCTCCCCCTAAAGCCTTGCCGTACCCTCACCTGGACCCTAAACCGTCCCCGTCCCCTAACCCTAACCCTAGCCCGAACGCTAAACCTAACCCTTCCCCGAAGCCTGACCCTCACCCGTCCCTTAATCCTAACCCGTACGCTAACACTAACCCGCGCCCTCACACCCACGCTCCCCCTAAAGCGTTGCCGTACCCTCACCTGGACCCTAAACCGTCCCCGTCCCCTAACCCTAACCCTAGCCCGAACCCTAACCCTAACCCTTCCCCGAAGCCAGACCCTCACCCGTCCCCTAATCCTAACCCGTACGCTAACACTAACCCGCGCCCTCACACGCACGCTCCACCTAAAGCGTTGCCGTACCCTCACCTGGACCCTAAACCGTCCCCGTCCCCTAACCCTAACCCTAGCCCGAACCCTAACCCTAACCCTTCCCCGAAGCCTGACCCTCACCCGTCCCCTAATCCTAACCCGTACGCTAACACTACCCCGCGCCCTCACACGCACGCTCCCCCTAAAGCGTTGCCGTACCCTCACCTGGACCCTAAACCGTCCCCATCACCTAACCCTAACCCTAGCCCGAACCCTATCCCTAACCCTTCCCCGAAGCATGACCCTCACCCGTCCCCTAATCCTAACCCGTACGCTAACACTAACGCGCGCCCTCACACGCACACTCCCCCTAAAGCGTTGCCGTCCCCTCACCTGGACCCTAAACCGTCCCCGTCCCCTAACCCTAACCCTAGCCCGAACCCTAACCCTAACACTTCCCCGAAGCCTGACCCTCACCCGTCCCCTAATCCTAACCCGTACGCTAACACTAACCCGCGCCCTCACACGCACGCTCCCCCTAAAGCGTTGCCGTACCCTCACCTGGACCCTAAACCGTCCCCGTCCCCTAACCCTAACCCTAGCCTGACCCCTAACCCTAACGCTTCCCCAAAGCCTGACCCTCACCCGTCCCCTAATCCTAACCCGTACGCTAACACTAACCCGCGCCCTCACACCCACGCTCCCCCTAAAGCGTTGCCGTACCCTCACCTGGACCCTAAACCGTCCCCGTCCCCTAACCCTAACCCTAGCCCAAACCCTAACCCTAACCCTTCCCCGAAGCCTGACCCTCACCCGTCCCCTAATCCTAACCCGTACGCTAACACTAACCCGCGCCCTCACACGCACGCTCCCCCTAAAGCCTTGCCGTACCCTCACCTGGACCCTAAACCGTCCCCGTCCCCTAACCCTAACCCTAGCCCGAACCCTAACCCTAACACTTCCCCGAAGCCTGACCCTCACCCGTCCCCTAATCCTAACCCGTACGCTAACACTAACCCGCGCCCTCCAACCCACGCTCCCCCTAAAGCGTTGCCGTACCGTCACCTGGACCCTAAACCGTCCCCGTCCCCTAACCCTAACCCTAGCCCGAACCGTAACCCTAACCCTTCCCCGAAGCCTGACCCTCACCCGTCCCCTAATCCTAACCCGTACGCTAACACTAACCCGCGCCCTCACACGCACGCTCCCCCTAAAGCGTTGCCGTACCCTCACCTGGACCCTAAACCGTCCCTGTCCCCTAACCCTAACCCTAGCCCGAACCCTAACCCTAACCCTTCCCCGAAGCCAGACCCTCACCCGTCCCCTAATCCTATCCCGTACGCTAACACTAACCCGCGCCCTCACACGCACGCTCCCCCTAAAGCGTTGCCGTACCCTCACCTGGACCCTAAACCGTCCCCGTCCCCTAACCCTATCCCTAGCCCGAACCCTAACCCTAACCCTTCCCCGAAGCCTGACCCTCACCCGTCCCCTAATCCTAACCCGTACGCTAACACTAACCCGCGCCCTCACACGCACGCTCCCCCTAAAGCGTTGCCGTACCCTCACCTGGACCCTAAACCGTCCCCGTCCCCTAACCCTAACCCTAGCCCGAACCCTAACCCTAACCCTTCCCCGAAGCCTGACCCTCACCCGTCCCCTAATCCTAACCCGTACGCTAACACTAACCCGCGCCCTCACACGCACGCTCCCCCTAAAGCGTTGCCGTACCCTCACCTGGACCTTAAACCGTCCCCGTCCCCTAACCCTAACACTAGCCCGAACCCTAACCCTAACCCTTCCCCGAAGTCTGACCCTCACGCGTCCCCTAATCCTAACCCGTACGCTAACACTAACCCGCGCCGTCACACGCACGCTCCCCCTAAAGCGTTGCTGTGCCCTCACCTGGACCCTAAACCGTCCCCGTCCCCTAACCCTA
Source organism: Delphinus delphis (assembly GCF_949987515.2). NCBI lineage: Eukaryota > Metazoa > Chordata > Mammalia > Artiodactyla > Delphinidae > Delphinus > Delphinus delphis. The sequence continues at coordinate 47,671 of NW_027193010.1, forward strand.
ACCCTAGCCCGAACCCTAACCCTAACCCTTCCCCGAAGCCTGACCCTCACCCGTCCCCTAATCCTAACCCGTACGCTAACACTAACCCGCGCCCTCACACGCACGCTCCCCCTAAAGCGTTGCCGTACCCTCACCTGGACCTTAAACCGTCACCGTCCCCAAACCCTAACACTAGCCCGAACCCTAACCCTAACCCTTCCCCGAAGCCTGACCCTCACCCGTCCCCTAATCCTATCCCGTACGCTAACACTAACCCGCGCCCTCACACGCACGCTCCCCCTAAAGCGTTGCCGTACCCTCACCTGGACCCTAAACCGTCCCCGTCCCCTAACCCTAAACCTAGCCCGAACCCTAACCCTAACCCTTCCCTGAAGCCTGACCCTCACCCGTCCCCTAATCCTAACCCGTACGCTAACACTAACCCGCGCCCTCACACCCACGCTCCCCCTAAAGCGTTGCTGTGCCCTCACCTGGACCCTAAACCGTCCCCGTCCCCTATCCCTATCCCTAGCCCGAACCCTAACCCTAACCCTTCCCCGAAGCCTGACCCTCACCCGTCCCCTAATCCTAACCCGTACGCTAACACTAACCCACGCCCTCACACCCACGCTCCCCCTGAAGCGTTGCCGAACCCTCACCTGGACCCTAAACCGTCCCCGTACCCTAACCGTAACCCTAGCCCGAACCCTAACCCTAACCCTTCCCCGAAGCCTGACCCTCACCCGTCCCCTAATCCTAACCCGTACGTTAAAACTAACCCGCGCCCTCACACGCACGCTCCCCCTGAAGCGTTGCCGTACCCTCACCTGGACCCTAAACCGTCCCCGTCCCCTAACCCTAACCCTAGCCCGATCCCTAAACCTAACACATCCCCGAAGCCTGACCCTCACCCGTCCCCTAATCCTAACCCGTACGCTAACACTAACCCGCGCCCTCACATGCACGCTCCCCCTAAAGCCTTGCCGTACCCTCACCTGGACCCTAAACCGTCCCCGTCCCCTAACCCTAACCGTAGCCCGAACCCTAACCCTAACCCTTCCCCGAAGCCAGACCCTCACCCGTCCCCTAATCCTAACCCGTACGCTAACACTAACCCGCGCCCTCACACGCACGCTCCCCCTAAAGCGTTACCGTACCCTCACCTGGACCCTAAACCGTCCCCGTCCCCTAACCCTAACCCTAGCCCGAACCCTAACCCTAACCCTTCCCCGAAGCCTGACCCTCACCCGTCCCCTAATCCTAACCCGTACTCTAACACTAACCCACGCCCTCACACGCACGCTCCCCCTAAAGTGTTGCCGTACCCTCACCTGGACCCTAAACCGTCCCCGTCCCCTAACCGTAACCCTAGCCCGAACCCTAACCCTAACCCTTCCCCGAAGCCTGACCCTCACCCGTCCCCTAATCCTAACCCGTACGCTAACACTAACCCGCGCCCTCACACGCACGCTCCCCCTAAAGCGTTGCCGTACCCTCACCTGGACCCTAAACCGTCCCCGTCCCCTAAACCTAAACCTAACCCGAACCCTAACCCTAACCCTTCCCCGAAGCCTGACCCTCACCCGTCCCCTAATCCTAACCCGTACGCTAACACTAACCCGCGCCCTCACACGCACGCTCCCCCTAAAGCGTTGCCGTACCCTCACCTGGACCCTAAACCGTCCCCGTCCCCTAACCCTAACCCTAGCCCGAACCCTAACCCTAACCCTTCCCCGAAGCCTGACCCTCACCCGTCCCCTAATCCTAACCCGTACGCTAACACTAACTCGCGCCCTCACACGCACGCTCCCCCTAAAGCGTTGCCGTACCCTCACCTGGACCCTAAACCGTCCCCGTCCCCTAACCCGAACCCTAGCCCGAACCCTAACCCTAACCCTTCCCCGAAGCCTGACCCTCACCCGTCCCCTAATCCTAACCCGTACGCTAACACTAACCCGCTCCCTCACACGCACGCTCCCCCTAAAGCGTTGCCGTACCCTCACCTGGACCCTAAACCGTCCCCGTCCCCTAACCCTAACCCTAGCCCGAACACTAACCCTAACCCTTCCCCGAAGCCTGACCCTCACCCGTCCCCTAATCCTAACCCGTACGCTAACACTAACCCGCACCCTAACACGCACGCTCCCCGTAAAGCGTTGCCGTACCCTCACCTGGACCCTAAACTGTCCCCGTCCCCTAACCCTAACCCTAGCCCGAACCCTAACCCTAACCCTTCCCCGAAGCCTGACCCTCACCCGTCCCCTAATCCTAACCCGTACGCTAACACTAACCCGCGCCCTCACACCCACGCTCCCCCTAAAGCGTTGCCGTACCCTCACCTGGACCCTAAGCCGTCCCCGTCCCCTAACCCTAAGCCTAGCCCGAACCCTAACCCTAACCCTTCCCCGAAGCCTGACCCTCACCCGTCCCCTAATCCGAACCCGTACGCTAACACTAACCCGCGCCCTCACACGCACGGTCCCCCTAAAGCGTTGCCGTACCCTCATCTGGACCCTAAACCGTCCCCGTCCCCTAACCCTAACCCTAGCCCGAACCCTAACCCTAACCCTTCCCCGAAGCCTGACCCTCACCCGTCCCCTAATACTAACCCGTACTCTAACACTAACCCACGCCCTCACACGCACGCTCCCCCTAAAGTGTTGCCGTACCCTCACCTGGACCCTAAACCGTCCCCGTCCCCTAACCCTAACCCTAGCCCGAACCCTAACCCTAACCCTTCCCCGAAGCCTGACCCTCACCCGTCCCCTAATCCTAACCCGTATGCTAACACTAACCCGCGCCCTCACACGCACGCTCCCACTAAAGCATTGCCGTAACCTCACCTGGACCTTAAACCGTCCCCGTCCCCTAACCCTAACACTAGCCCGAACCCTAACCCTAACACTTCCCCGAAGCCTGACCCTCACCCGTCCCCTAATCCTAACCCGTACGCTAACACTAACCCGCGCCGTCACACGCACGCTCCCCCTAAAGCGTTGCTGTGCCCTCACCTGGACCCTAAACCGTCCCCGTCCCCTAACCCTAACCCTAGCCCGAACCCTAACCCTAACCCTTCCCCGAAGCCTGACCCTCACCCGTCCCCTAATCCTAACCCGTACGCGAACACTCACCCGCGCCCTCACACGCACGCTACCCCTAAAGCGTTGCCGTACCCTCAACTGGACCCTAAACCGTCCCCGTCCCCTAACCCTAACCCTAGCCCAAACCCTAACCCTAACCCTTCCCCGAAGCCTGACCCTCACCCGTCCCCTAATCCTAACCCGTACGCTAACACTAATCCGCGCCCTCACACGCACGCTCCCCCTAAAGCATTGCCGTACCCTCACCTGGACCCTAAACCGTCCCCGTCCCCTAACCCTAACCCTAGCCCGAACCCTAACCCTAACCCTTCCCCGAAGCCTGACCCTCACCCGTCCCCTAATCCTAACCCGTACGCTAACACTAACCCCACGCCCTCACACGCACGCTCCCCCTAAAGCGTTGCCGTACCCTCACCTGGACCCTAAACCGTCCCCGTCCCCTAACCCTAAGCCTAGCCCGAACCCTAACCCTAACACTTCCCCGAAGCCTGACCCTCACCCGTCCCCTAATCCTAACCCGTACGCTAACACTAACCCGCGCCCTCACACGCACGCTCCCCCTAAAGCGTTGCCGTACCCTCACCTGGACCCTAAACCGCCCACGTCCCCTAACCCTTACCCTAGCCCGAAACCTAACCCTAACCCTTCCCCGAAGCCTGACCCTCACCCGTCCCCTAATCCTAACCCGTACGCTAACACTAACCCGCGCCCTCACACGCACGCTCCCCCTAAAACGTTGCCGTCCCCTCACCTGGACCCTAAACCGTCCCCGTCCCCTAACTCTAACCCTAGCCCGAACCCTAACCCTAACCCTTCCCCGAAGCCTGACCCTCACCCGTCCCCTAATCCTAACCCGTACGCTAACACTACCCCGCGCCCTCACACGCACGCTCCCCCTAAAGCGTTGCCGTACCCTCACCTGGACCCTAAACCGTCCCCGTCACCTAACCCTAACCCTAGCCCGAACCCTAACCCTAACCCTTCCCCGAAGCATGACCCTCAACCGTCCCCTAATCCTAACCCGTACGCTAACACTAACCCGCACCCTAACACGCACGCTCCCCGTAAAGCGTTGCCGTACCCTCACCTGGACCCTAAACTGTCCCCGTCCCCTAACCCTAACCCTAGCCCGAACCCTAACCCTAACCCTTCCCCGAAGCCTGACCCTCACCCGTCCCATAATCCTAACCCGTACGCTAACACTAACCCGCACCCTCACATGCACGCTCCTCCTAAAGCGTTGCCGTACCCTCACCTGGACCCTAAACCGTCCCCGTCCCCTAACTCTAACCCTAGCCCGAACCCTAACCCTAAACCTGCCCCGAAGCCTGACCCTCACCCGTCCCCTAATCCTAACCCGTACGCTAACACTACCCCGCGCCCTCACACGCACGCTCCCCCTAAAGTGTTGCCGTACCCTCACCTGGACCCTAAACCGTCCCCGTCCCCTAACCCTAACCCTAGCCCGAACCCTAACCCTAACCCTTCCCCGAAGCCTGACCCTCACCCGTCCCCTAATCCTAACCCGTACGCTAACACTAACCCGCGCCCTCACACCCATACTCCCCCTAAAGCGTTGCCGTACCCTCACCTGGACCCTAAACAGTCCCCGTCCCCTAACCCTAAGCCTAGCCCGAACCCTAAACCTAACCCTTCCCCGAAGCCTGACCCTCACCCGTCCCCTAATCCGAACACGTACGCTAACACTAACCCGCGCCCTCACACGCACGGTCCCCCTAAAGCGTTGCCGTACCCTCACCTGGACCCTAAACCGTCCCCGTCCCCTAACCCTAACCCTAGCCCGAACCCTAACCCTAACCCTTCCCCGAAGCCTGACCCTCACCCGTCCCCTAATCCTAACCCGTACGCTAACACTAACCCGCGCCCTCACACGCACGCTCCCCCTAAAACGTTGCCGTCCCCTCACCTGGACCCTAAACCGTCCCCGTCCCCTAACTCTAACCCTAGCCCGAACCCTAACCCTAACCCTTCCCCGAAGCCTGACCCTCACCCATCCCCTAATCCTAACCCGTACGCTAACACTACCCCGCGCCCTCACACGCACGCTCCCCCTAAAGTGTTGCCGTACCCTCACCTGGACCCTAAACCGTCCCCATCACCTAACCCTAACCCTAGCCCGAACCCTAACCCTAACCCTTCCCCGAAGCATGACCCTCAACCGTCCCCTAATCCTAACCCGTACGCTAACACTAACCCGCACCCTCACACGCACGCTCCCCGTAAAGCGTTGCCGTACCCTCACCTGGACCCTAAACTGTCTCCGTCCCCTAACCCTAACCCTAGCCCGAACCCTAACCCTAACCCTTCCCCGAAGCCTGACCCTCACCCGTCCCATAATCCTAACCCGTACGCTAACACTAACCCGCACCCTCATATGCACGCTCCCCCTAAAGCGTTGCCGTACCCTCACCTGGACCCTAAACCGTCCCCGTCCCCTAAACCTAACCCTAGCCCGAACCCTAACCCTAACCCTTCCCCGAAGCCTGACCCTCACCCGTCCCCTAATCCTAACACGTACGCTAACACTAACCCGCGCCCTCACACCCATACTCCCCCTAAAGCGTTGCCGTACCCTCACCTGGACCCTAAACCGTCCCCGTCCCCTAACCCTAAGCCTAGCCCGAACCCTAAACCTAAACCTTCCCCGAAGCCTGACCCTCACCCGTCCCCTAATCCGAACCCGTACGCTAACACTAACCCGCGCCCTCACACGCATGCTCCATAAAGCGTTGCCGTACCCTCACCTGGACCCTAAACCGTCCCCGTCCCCTAACCCTAACCCTAGCCCGAACCCTAACCCTAACACTTCCCCGAAGCCTGACCCTCACCCGTCCCCTAATCCTAACCCGTACGCTAACACTAACCCGCGCCCTCACACGCACGCTCCCCCTAAAACGTTGCCGTCCCCTCACCTGGACCCTAAACCGTCCCCGTCCCCTAACTCTAACCCTAGCCCGAACCCTAACCCTAACCCTTCCCCGAAGCCTGACCCTCACCCGTCCCCTAATCCTAACCCGTACGCTAACACTAACCCGCGCCCTCACACGCACGCTCCCCCTAAAGCGTTGCCGTACCCTCACCTGGACCCTAAACCGTCCCCGTCCCCTAACCCTAACCCTAGCCCGAACACTAACCCTAAGCCTTCCCCGAAGCCTGAACCTCACCCGTCCCCTAATCCTAACCCGTACGCTAACACTAACCCGCGCCCTCACACGCATGCTCCCCCTAAAGCGTTGCCGTACCCTCACCTGGACCCTAAACCGTCCCCGTCCCCTAACCCTAACCCTAGCCGGAACACTAACCCTAACCCTTCCCCGAACCCTGACCCTCACCCGTCCCCTAATCCTAACCCGTATGCTAACACTAACCAGCGCCCTCACACGCATGCTCCCCCTAAAGCGTTGCCGTACCCTCACCTGGACCCTAAACCGTCCCCGTCCCCTAACCCTAACCCTAGCCCGAACCCTAACCCTAACCCTTCCCCGAAGCCTGACCCTCACCCGTCCCCTAATCCTAACCCGTACGCTAACACTAACCCGCGCCCTCACACCCACGCTCCCCCTAAAGCGTTGCCGTACCCTCACCTGGACCCTAAACCGTCCCCGTCCCCTAACCCTAAGCCTAGCCCGAACCCTAACCCTAAACCTTCCCCGAAGCCTGACCCTCACCCGTCCCCTAATCCAAACCCGTACGCTAACACTAACCCGCGCCCTCACACGCACGGTCCCCCTAAAGCGTTGCCGTACCCTCATCTGGACCCTAAACCGTCCCCGTCCCCTAACCCTAACCCTAGCCCGAACCCTAACCCTAACCCTTCCCCGAAGCATGACCCTCACCCGTCCCCTAATCCTAACCCGTACGCTAACACTACCCCGCGCCCTCACACGCACGCTCCCCCTAAAGCGTTGCCGTCCCCTCACCTGGACCCTAAACCGTCCCCGTCCCCTAACCCTAACCCTAGCCCGAACCCTAACCCTAACACTTCCCCGAAGCCTGACCCTCACCCGTCCCCTAATCCTAACCCGTACGCTAACACTAACCCGCGCCCTCACACGCACGCTCCCCCTAAAGCGTTGCCGTCCCCTCACCTGGACCCTAAACCGTCCCCGTCCCCTAACCCTAACCCTAGCCCGAACCCTAACCCTAACCCTTCCCCGAAGCCTGACCCTCACCCGTCCCCTAATCCTAACCCGTACGCTAACACTAACCCGCGCCCTCACACGCACGCTCCCACTAAAGCGTTGCCATACCCTCACCTGGACCGTAAACCGTCCCCGTCCCCTAACCCTAACCCTAGCCCGAACCCTAACCCTAACCCTTCCCCGAAGCCTGACCCTCACCCGTCACCTAATCCTAACCCGTACGCTAACACTAACCCGCGCCCTCACACGCACGCTCCCCCTAAAGCGTTGCCGTACCCTCACCTGGACCCTAAACCGTCCCCGTCCCCTAACCCTAACCCTAGCCCGAACCCTAACCCTAACCCTTCCCCGAAGCCTGACCCTCACCCGTCCCCTAATCCTAACCCGTACGCTAACACTAACCCGCGCCCTCACACGCACGCTCCCCCTAAAGCGTTGCCGTACCCTCACCTGGACCCTAAACCGTCCCCGTCCCCTAACCCTAACCCTAGCCCGAACCCTAACCCTAACCCTTCCCCGAAGCCTGACCCTCACCCGTCCCCTAATCCTAACCCGTACGCTAACACTAACTCGCGCCCTCACACGCACGCTCCCCCTAAAGCGTTGCCGTACCCTCACCTGGACCCTAAACCGTCCCCGTCCCCTAACCCTAACCCTAGCCCGAACCCTAACCCTAACCCTTCCCCGAAGCCTGACCCTCACCCGTCCCCTAATCCTAACCCGTACGCTAACACTAACCCGCGCCCTCACACGCACGCTCCCCCTAAAGCGTTGCCGTACCCTCACCTGGAACCTAAACCGTCCCCGTCCCCTAACCCTAACCCTAGCCCGAACACTAACCCTAACCCTTCCCCGAAGCCTGACCCTCACCCGTCCCCTAATCCTAACCCGTACGCTAACACTAACCCGCGCCCTCACACGCACGCTCCCCCTAAAGCGTTGCCGTACCCTCACCTGGACCCTAAACCGTCCCCGTCCCCCTAACCCTAACCCTAGCCCGAACCCTAACCCTAACCCTTCCCCGAAGCCTGACCCTCACCCGTCCCCTAATCCTAACCCGTACGCTAACACTAACCCGCGCCCTCACACCCATACTCCCCCTAAAGCGTTGGCGTACCCTCACCTGGACCCTAAACCGTCCCCGTCCCCTAACCCTAAGCCTAGCCCGAACCCTAAACCTAACCCTTCCCCGAAGCCTGACCCTCACCCGTCCCCTAATCCGAACCCGTACGCTAACACTAACCCGCGCCCTCACACGCACGGTCCCCCTAAAGCGTTGCCGTACCCTCACCTGGACCCTAAACCGTCCCCGTCCCCTAACCCTAACCCTAGCCCGAACCGTAACCCTAACCCTTCCCCGAAGCCTGACCCTCACCCGTCCCCTAATCCTAACCCGTACGCTAACACTAACCCGCGCCCTCACACGCACGCTCCCCCTAAAGCGTTGCCGTACCCTCACCTGGACCCTAAACCGTCCCTGTCCCCTAACCCTAACCCTAGCCCGAACCCTAACCCTAACCCTTCCCCGAAGCCAGACCCTCACCCGTCCCCTAATCCTATCCCGTACGCTAACACTAACCCGCGCCCTCACACGCACGCTCCCCCTAAAGCGTTGCCGTACCCTCACCTGGACCCTAAACCGTCCCCGTCCCCTAACCCTATCCCTAGCCCGAACCCTAACCCTAACCCTTCCCCGAAGCCTGACCCTCACCCGTCCCCTAATCCTAACCCGTACGCTAACACTAACCCGCGCCCTCACACGCACGCTCCCCCTAAAGCGTTGCCGTACCCTCACCTGGACCCTAAACCGTCCCCGTCCCCTAACCCTAACCCTAGCCCGAACCCTAACCCTAACCCTTCCCCGAAGCCTGACCCTCACCCGTCCCCTAATCCTAACCCGTACGCTAACACTAACCCGCGCCCTCACACGCACGCTCCCCCTAAAGCGTTGCCGTACCCTCACTTGGACCTTAAACCGTCCCCGTCCCCTAACCCTAACACTAGCCCGAACCCTAACCCTAACCCTTCCCCGAAGTCTGACCCTCACCCGTCCCCTAATCCTAACCCGTACGCTAACACTAACCCGCGCCGTCACACGCACGCTCCCCCTAAAGCGTTGCTGTGCCCTCACCTGGACCCTAAACCGTCCCCGTCCCCTAACACTAACCCTAGCCCGAACCCTAACCCTAACCCTTCCCCGAAGCCTGACCCTCACCCGTCCCCTAATCCTAACCCGTACGCTAACACTAACCCGCGCCCTCACACGTACGCTCCCCCTAAAGCGTTGCCGTACCCTCACCTGGACCTTAAACCGTCACCGTCCCCTAACCCTAACACTAGCCCGAACCCTAACCCTAACCCTTCCCCGAAGCCTGACCCTCACCCGTCCCCTAATCCTATCCCGTACGCTAACACTAACCCGCGCCCTCACACGCACGCTCCCCCTAAAACGTTGCCGTCCCCTCACCTGGACCCTAAACCGTCCCCGTCCCCTAACTCTAACCCTAGCCCGAACCCTAACCCTAACCCTTCCCCGAAGCCTGACCCTCACCCGTCCCCTAATCCTAACCCGTACGCTAACACTACCCCGCGCCCTCACACGCACGCTCCCCTTAAAGTGTTGCCGTACCCTCACCTGGACCCTAAACCGTCCCCGTCACCTAACCCTAACCCTAGCCCGAACCCTAACCCTAACCCTTCCCCGAAGCCTGACCCTCACCCGTCCCCTAATCCTAACCCGTACGCTAACACTAACCCACGCCCTCACACGCACGCTCCCCCTAAAGCGTTGCCGTACCCTCACCTGGACCCTAAACCGTCCCCGTCCCCTAACCCTAAACCTAGCCCGAACCCTAACCCTAACCCTTCCCTGAAGCCTGACCCTCACCCGTCCCCTAATCCTAACCCGTACGCTAACACTAACCCGCGCCCTCACACCCACGCTCCCCCTAAAGCGTTGCTGTGCCCTCACCTGGACCCTAAACCGTCCCCGTCCCCTATCCCTATCCCTAGCCCGAACCCTAACCCTAACCCTTCCCCGAAGCCTGACCCTCACCCGTCCCCTAATCCTAACCCGTACGCTAACACTAACCCACGCCCTCACACCCACGCTCCCCCTGAAGCGTTGCCGAACCCTCACCTGGACCCTAAACCGTCCCCGTACCCTAACCGTAACCCTAGCCCGAACCCTAACCCTAACCCTTCCCCGAAGCCTGACCCTCACCCGTCCCCTAATCCTAACCCGTACGTTAAAACTAACCCGCGCCCTCACACGCACGCTCCCCCTGAAGCGTTGCCGTACCCTCACCTGGACCCTAAACCGTCCCCGTCCCCTAACCCTAACCCTAGCCCGATCCCTAAACCTAACACATCCCCGAAGCCTGACCCTCACCCGTCCCCTAATCCTAACCCGTACGCTAACACTAACCCGCGCCCTCACATGCACGCTCCCCCTAAAGCCTTGCCGTACCCTCACCTGGACCCTAAACCGTCCCCGTCCCCTAACCCTAACCCTAGCCCGAACCCTAAACCTAACCCTTCCCCGAAGCCTGACCCTCACCCGTCCCCTAATCCTAACCCGTACGCTAACACTAACCCGCGCCCTCACACCCACGCTCCCCCTAAAGCGTTGCCGTACCGTCACCTGGACCCTAAACCGTCCCCGTCCCCTAACCCTAACCCTAGCCCGAACCCTAACCCTAACCCTTCCCCGAAGCCTGACCCTCACCCGTCCCTTAATCCTAACCCGTACGCTAACACTAACCCGCGCCCTCACACCCACGCTCCCCCTAAAGCGTTGCCGTACCCTCACCTGGACCCTAAACCGTCCCTGTCCCCTAACCCTAACCCTAGCCCGAACCCTAACCCTAACCCTTCCCCGAAGCCAGACCCTCACCCGTCCCCTAATCCTAACCCGTACGCTAACACTAACCCGCGCCCTCACACGCACGCTACCCCTAAAGCGTTGCCGTACCCTCACCTGGACCCTAAACCGTCCCCGTCCCCTAACCCTATCCCTAGCCCGAACCCTAAACCTAACGCTTCCCCGAAGCCTGACCCTCACCCATCCCCTAATCCTAACCCGTACGCTAACACTAACCCACGCCCTCACACGCACGCTCCCCCTAAAGCGTTGCCGTACCCTCACCTGGACCCTAAACCGTCCCCGTCCCCTAACCCTAACCTTAGCCCGAACCCTAACCCTAACACTTCCCCGAAGCCTGACCCTCACCCGTCCCCTAATCCTAACCCGTACGTTAAAAGTAACCCACGCCCTCACACGCACGCTCCCCCTAAAGCGTTGCCGTACCCTCACCTGGACCCTAAACCGTCCCCGTCCCCTAACCCTAAACCTAGCCCGAACCCTAACCCTAACCCTTCCCCAAAGCCTGACCCTCACCCGTCCCCTAATCCTAACCCGTACGCTAACACTAACCCGCGCCCTCACACGCACGCTCCCCCTAAAGTGTTGCCGTACCCTCACCTGGACCCTAAACCGTCCCCATCCACTAACGCTAACCCTAGACTGAACCCTAACCCTAACCCTTCCCCGAAGCCTGACCCTCACCCGTCCCCTAATCCTAACCCGTACGCTAACACTACCCCGCGCCCTCACACGCACGCTCCCCCTAAAGCGTTGCCGTACCCTCAACTGGACCCTAAACCGTCCCCATCCCCTAACCCTAACCCTAGCCCGAAACCTAACCCTAACCCTTCCCCGAAGCCTGACCCTCACCCGTCCCCTAATCCTAACCCGTACGCTAACACTAACCCGCGCCCTCACACGCACGCTCCCCCTAAAGCTTTGCCGTACCCTCACCTGGACCCTAAACCGTCCCCGTCCCCTAACCCTAACCCTAGCCCGAAGCATAACCCTAACCCTTCCCCGAAGCCTGACCCTCACCCGTCCCCTAATCCTAACCCGTACGCTAACACTAACCCGCGCCCTCACACGCACGCTCCACCTAAAGCGTTGCCGTGCCCTCACCTGGAACCTAAACCGTCCCCGTCCCCTAACCCTAACCCTAGCCCGAACCCTAACCCTAACCCTTCCCCGAAGCCTGACCCTCACCCGTCCCCTAATCCTAACCCGTACGCTAACACTAACCCGCGCCCTCACATGCACGCTCCCCCTAAAGCCTTGCCGTACCCTCACCTGGACCCTAAACCGTCCCCGTCCCCTAACCCTAACCCTAGCCCGAACCCTAAACCTAACCCTTCCCCGAAGCCTGACCCTCACCCGTCCCTTAATCCTAACCCGTACGCTAACACTAACCCGCGCCCTCACACCCACGCTCCCCCTAAAGCGTTGCCGTACCCTCACCTGGACCCTAAACCGTCCCTGTCCCCTAACCCTAACCCTAGCCCGAACCCTAACCCTAACCCTTCCCCGAAGCCAGACCCTCACCCGTCCCCTAATCTTAACCCGTACGCTAACACTAACCCGCGCCCTCACACGCACGCTCCACCTAAAGCGTTGCCGTACCCTCACCTGGACCCTAAACCGTCCCCGTCCCCTAACCCTAAACCTAGCCCGAACCCTAACCCTAACCCTTCCCCGAAGCCTGACCCTCACCCGTCCCCTAATCCTAACCCGTACGCTAACACTACCCCGCGCCCTCACACGCACGCTCCCCCTAAAGCGTTGCCGTACCCTCACCTGGACCCTAAACCGTCCCCATCACCTAACCCTAACCCTAGCCCGAACCCTAACCCTAACCCTTCCCCGAAGCATGACCCTCACCCGTCCCCTAATCCTAACCCGTACGCTAACACTAACGCGCGCCCTCACACGCACACTCCCCCTAAAGCGTTGCCGTCCCCTCACCTGGACCCTAAACCGTCCCCGTCCCCTAACCCTAACCCTAGCCCGAACCCTAACCCTAACCCTTCCCCGAAGCCAGACCCTCACCCGTCCCCTAATCCTATCCCGTACGCTAACACTAACCCGCGCCCTCACACGCACGCTCCCCCTAAAGCGTTGCCGTACCCTCACCTGGACCCTAAACCGTCCCCGTCCCCTAACCCTATCCCTAGCCCGAACCCTAACCCTAACCCTTCCCCGAAGCCTGACCCTCACCCGTCCCCTAATCCTAACCCGTACGCTAACACTAACCCGCGCCCTCACACGCACGCTCCCCCTAAAGCGTTGCCGTACCCTCACCTGGACCCTAAACCGTCCCCGTCCCCTAACCCTAACCCTAGCCCGAACCCTAACCCTAACCCTTCCCCGAAGCCTGACCCTCACCCGTCCCCTAATCCTATCCCGTACGCTAACACTAACCCGCGCCCTCACACGCACGCTCCCCCTAAAGCGTTGCCGTACCCTCACCTGGACCCTAAACCGTCCCCGTCCCCTAACCCTATCCCTAGCCCGAACCCTAACCCTAACCCTTCCCCGAAGCCTGACCCTCACCCGTCCCCTAATCCTAACCCGTACGCTAACACTAACCCGCGCCCTCACACGCACGCTCCCCCTAAAGCGTTGCCGTACCCTCACCTGGACCCTAAACCGTCCCCGTCCCCTAACCCTAACCCTAGCCCGAACCCTAACCCTAACCCTTCCCCGAAGCCTGACCCTCACCCGTCCCCTAATCCTAACCCGTACGCTAACACTAACCCGCGCCCTCACACGCACGCTCCCCCTAAAGCGTTGCCGTACCCTCACCTGGACCTTAAACCGTCCCCGTCCCCTAACCCTAACACTAGCCCGAACCCTAACCCTAACCCTTCCCCGAAGTCTGACCCTCACGCGTCCCCTAATCCTAACCCGTACGCTAACACTAACCCGCGCCGTCACACGCACGCTCCCCCTAAAGCGTTGCTGTGCCCTCACCTGGACCCTAAACCGTCCCCGTCCCCTAACCCTAACCCTAGCCCGAACCCTAACCCTAACCCTTCCCCGAAGCCTGACCCTCACCCGTCCCCTAATCCTAACCCGTACGCTAACACTAACCCGCGCCCTCACACGCACGCTCCCCCTAAAGCGTTGCCGTACCCTCACCTGGACCTTAAACCGTCACCGTCCCCTAACCCTAACACTAGCCCGAACCCTAACCCTAACCCTTCCCCGAAGCCTGACCCTCACCCGTCCCCTAATCCTATCCCGTACGCTAACACTAACCCGCGCCCTCACACGCACGCTCCCCCTAAAACGTTGCCGTCCCCTCACCTGGACCCTAAACCGTCCCCGTCCCCTAACCCTAAACCTAGCCCGAACCCTAACCCTAACCCTTCCCTGAAGCCTGACCCTCACCCGTCCCCTAATCCTAACCCGTACGCTAACACTAACCCGCGCCCTCACACGCACGCTCCCCCTGAAGCGTTGCCGTACCCTCACCTGGACCCTAAACCGTCCCAGTCCCCTAACCCTAACCCTAGCCCGAACCCTAACCCTAACACATCCCCGAAGCCTGACCCTCACCCGTCCCCTAATCCTAACCCGTACGCTAACACTAACCCGCGCCCTCACATGCACGCTCCCCCTAAAGCCTTGTCGTACCCTCACCTGGACCCTAAACCGTCCCCGTCCCCTAACCCTAACCCTAGCCCAAACCCTAAACCTAACCCTTCCCCGAAGCCTGACCCTCACCCGTCCCTTAATCCTAACCCGTACGCTAACACTAACCCGCGCCCTCACACCCACGCTCCCCCTAAAGCGTTGCCGTACCCTCACCTGGACCCTAAACCGTCCCTGTCCCCTAACCCTAACCCTAGCCCGAACCCTAACCCTAACCCTTCCCCGAAGCCAGACCCTCACCCGTCCCCTAATCCTAACCCGTACGCTAACACTAACCCGCGCCCTCACACGCACGCTCCACCTAAAGCGTTGCCGTACCCTCACCTGGACCCTAAACCGTCCCCGTCCCCTAACCCTAACCCTAGCCCGAACCCTAACCCTAACCCTTCCCCGAAGCCTGACCCTCACCCGTCCCCTAATCCTAACCCGTACGCTAACACTACCCCGCGCCCTCACACGCACGCTCCCCCTAAAGCGTTGCCGTACCCTCACCTGGACCCTAAACCGTCCCCATCACCTAACCCTAACCCTAGCCCGAACCCTAACCCTAACCCTTCCCCGAAGCATGACCCTCACCCGTCCCCTAATCCTAACCCGTACGCTAACACTAACGCGCGCCCTCACACGCACACTCCCCCTAAAGCGTTGCCGTCCCCTCACCTGGACCCTAAACCGTCCCCGTCCCCTAACCCTAACCCTAGCCCGAACCCTAACCCTAACACTTCCCCGAAGCCTGACCCTCACCCGTCCCCTAATCCTAACCCGTACGCTAACACTAACCCGCGCCCTCACACGCACGCTCCCCCTAAAGCGTTGCCGTACCCTCACCTGGACCCTAAACCGTCCCCGTCCCCTAACCCTAACCCTAGCCTGAACCCTAACCCTAACGCTTCCCCAAAGCCTGACCCTCACCCGTCCCCTAATCCTAACCCGTACGCTAACACTAACCCGCGCCCTCACACGCACGCTCCCCCTAAAGCGTTGCCGTACCCTCACCTGGACCCTAAACCGTCCCCGTCCCCTAACCCTAACCCTAGCCCAAACCCTAACCCTAACCCTTCCCCGAAGCCTGACCCTCACCCGTCCCCTAATCCTAACCCGTACGCTAACACTAACCCGCGCCCTCACACGCACACTCCCCCTAAAGCCTTGCCGTACCCTCACCTGGACCCTAAACCGTCCCCGTCCCCTAACCCTAACCCTAGCCCGAACCCTAACCCTAACACTTCCCCGAAGCCTGACCCTCACCCGTCCCCTAATCCTAACCCGTACGCTAACACTAACCCGCGCCCTCCAACCCACGCTCCCCCTAAAGCGTTGCCGTACCGTCACCTGGACCCTAAACCGTCCCCGTCCCCTAACCCTAACCCTAGCCCGAACCGTAACCCTAACCCTTCCCCGAAGCCTGACCCTCACCCGTCCCCTAATCCTAACCCGTACGCTAACACTAACCCGCGCCCTCACACGCACGCTCCCCCTAAAGCGTTGCCGTACCCTCACCTGGACCCTAAACCGTCCCCGTCCCCTAACCCGAACCCTAGCCCGAACCCTAACCCTAACCCTTCCCCGAAGCCTGACCCTCACCCGTCCCCTAATCCTAACCCGTACGCTAACACTAACCCGCTCCCTCACACGCACGCTCCCCCTAAAGCGTTGCCGTACCCTCACCTGGACCCTAAACCGTCCCCGTCCCCTAACCCTAACTCTAGCCCGAACACTAACCCTAACCCTTCCCCGAAGCCTGACCCTCACCCGTCCCCTAATCCTAACCCGTACGCTAACACTAACCCGCGCCCTCACACGCACGCTCCCCCTAAAGCGTTGCCGTACCCTCACCTGGACCCTAAACCGTCCCCGTCCCCTAACCCTAACCCTAGCCCGAACCCTAACCCTAACCCTTCCCCGAAGCCTGACCCTCACCCGTCCCCTAATCCTAACCCGTACGCTAACACTAACCCGCGCCCTCACACCCATACTCCCCCTAAAGCGTTGCCGTACCCTCACCTGGACCCTAAACCGTCCCCGTCCCCTAACCCTAAGCCTAGCCCGAACCCTAAACCTAACCCTTCCCCGAAGCCTGACCCTCACCCGTCCCCTAATCCGAACCCGTACGCTAACACTAAGCCGCGCCCTCACACGCACGGTCCCCCTAAAGCGTTGCCGTACCCTCACCTGGACCCTAAACCGTCCCCGTCCCCTAACCCTAACCCTAGCCCGAACCCTAACCCTAACCCTTCCCCGAAGCCTGACCCTCACCCGTCCCCTAATCCTAACCCGTACGCTAACACTAACCCGCGTCCTCACACGCACGCTCCCCCTAAAACGTTGCCGTCCCCTCACCTGGACCCTAAACCGTCCCCGTCCCCTAACTCTAACCCTAGCCCGAACCCTAACCCTAACCCTTCCCCGAAGCCTGACCCTCACCCGTCCCCTAATCCTAACCCGTACGCTAACACTACCCCACGCCCTCACACGCACGCTCCCCCTAAAGTGTTGCCGTACCCTCACCTGGACCCTAAACCGTCCCCGTCACCTAACCCTAACCCTAGCCCGAACCCTAACCCGAACCCTTCCCCGAAGCATGACCCTCAACTGTCCCCTAATCCTAACCCGTACGCTAACACTAACCCGCACCCTAACACGCACGCTCCCCGTAAAGCGTTGCCGTACCCTCACCTGGACCCTAAACTGTCCCCGTCCCCTAACCCTAACCCTAGCCCGAACCCTAACCCTAACCCTTCCCCGAAGCCTGACCCTCACCCGTCCCCTAATCCTAACCCGTACGCTAACACTAACCCGCGCCCCCACACCCACGCTCCCCCTAAAGCGTTGCCGTACCCTCACCTGGACCCTAAACCGTCCCCGTCCCCTAACCCTAAGCCTAGCCCGAACCCTAACCCTAACCCTTCCCCGAAGCCTGACCCTCACCCGTCCCCTAATCCGAACCCGTACGCTAACACTAACCCGCGCCCTCACACGCACGGTCCCCCTAAAGCGTTGCCGTACCCTCATCTAGACCCTAAACCGTCCCCGTCCCCTAACCCTAACCCTAGCCCGAACCCTAACCCTAACCCTTCCCCGAAGCCTGACCCTCACCCGTCCCCTAATACTAACCCGTACTCTAACACTAACCCACGCCCTCACACGCACGCTCCACCTAAAGTGTTGCCGTACCCTCACCTGGACCCTAAACCGTCCCCGTCCCCTAACCCTAACCCTAGCCCGAACCCTAAACCTAACCCTTCCCCGAAGCCTGACCCTCACCCGTCCCCTAATCCTAACCCGTATGCTAACACTAACCCGCGCCCTCACACGCACGCTCCCCCTAAAGCATTGCCGTAACCTCACCTGGACCTTAAACCGTCCCCGTCCCCTAACCCTAACACTAGCCCGAACCCTAACCCTAACACTTCCCCGAAGCCTGACCCTCACCCGTCCCCTAATCCTAACCCGTACGCTAACACTAACCCGCGCCGTCACACGCACGCTCCCCCTAAAGCGTTGCTGTGCCCTCACCTGGACCCTAAACCGTCCCCGTCCCCTAACCCTAACCCTAGCCCGAACCCTAACCCTAACCCTTCCCCGAAGCCTGACCCTCACCCGTCCCCTAATCCTAACCCGTACGCGAACACTCACCCGCGCCCTCACACGCACGCTACCCCTAAAGCGTTGCCGTACCCTCAACTGGACCCTAAACCGTCCCCGTCCCCTAACCCTAACCCTAGCCCAAACCCTAACCCTAACCCTTCCCCGAAGCCTGACCCTCACCCGTCCCCTAATCCTAACACGTACGCTAAGACTAATCCGCGCCCTCACACGCACGCTCCCCCTAAAGCATTGCCGTACCCTCACCTGGACCCTAAACCGTCCCCGTCCCCTAACCCTAACCCTAGCCCGAACCCTAACCCTAACCCTTCCCCGAAGCCTGACCCTCACCCGTCCCCTAATCCTAACCCGTACGCTAACACTAACCCCACGCCCTCACACGCACGCTCCCCCTAAAGCGTTGCCGTACCCTCACCTGGACCCTAAACCGTCCCCGTCCCCTAACCCTAAGCCTAGCCCGAACCCTAACCCTAACACTTCCCCGAAGCCTGACCCTCACCCGTCCCCTAATCCTAACCCGTACGCTAACACTAACCCGCGCCCTCACACGCACGCTCCCCCTAAAGCGTTGCCGTACCCTCACCTGGACCCTAAACCGCCCACGTCCCCTAACCCTTACCCTAGCCCGAAACCTAACCCTAACCCTTCCCCGAAGCCTGACCCTCACCCGTCCCCTAATCCTAACCCGTACGCTAACACTAACCCGCGCCCTCACACCCACGCTCCCCCTAAAGCGTTGCCGTACCCTCACCTGGACCCTAAACCGTCCCCGTCCCCTAACCCTAAGCCTAGCCCGAACCCTAACCCTAACCCTTCCCCGAAGCCTGACCCTCACCCGTCCCCTAATCCAAACCCGTACGCTAACACTAACCCGCGCCCTCACACGCACGCTCCCCCTAAAGCGTTGCCGTACCCTCATCTGGACCCTAAACCGTCCCCGTCACCTAACCCTAACCCTAGCCCGAACCCTAACCCTAACCCTTCCCCGAAGCCTGACCCTCACCCGTCCCCTAATCCTAACCCGTACTCTAACACTAACCCACGCCCTCACACGCACGCTCCCCCTAAAGTGTTGCCGTACCCTCACCTGGACCCTAAACCGTCCCCGTCCCCTAACCCTAACCCTAGCCCGAACCCTAACCCTAACCCTTCCCCGAAGCCTGACCCTCACCCGTCCCATAATCCTAACCCGTACGCTAACACTAACCCGCGCCCTCACACGCACGCTCCCCCTAAAGCGTTGCCGTACCCTCACCTGGACCCTAAACCGTCCCCGTCCCCTAAACCTAACCCTAGCCCGAACCCTAACCCTAACCCTTCCCCGAAGCCTGACCCTCACCCGTCCCCTAATCCTAACCCGTACGCTAACACTAACCCGCGCCCTCACACGCACGCTCCCCCTAAAGCGTTGCCGTCCCCTCACCTGGACCCTAAACCGTCCCCGTCCCCTAACCCTAACCCTAGCCCGAACCCTAACCCTAACCCTTCCCCGAAGCCTGACCCTCACCCGTCCCCTAATCCTAACCCGTACGCTAACACTAACTCGCGCCCTCACACGCACGCTCCCCCTAAAGCGTTGCCGTACCCTCACCTGGACCCTAAACCGTCCCCGTCCCCTAACCCTAACCCTAGCCCGAACCCTAACCCTAACCCTTACCCGAAGCCTGACCCTCACCCGTCCCCTAATCCTAACCTGTATGCTAACACTAACCCGCGCCCTCACACGCACGCTCCCCCTAAAGCGTTGCCGTACCCTCACCTGGACCCTAAACCGTCCCCGTCCCCTAACCCTAACCCTAGCCCGAACACTAACCCTAACCCTTCCCCGAAGCCTGACCCTCACCCGTCCCCTAATCCTAACCCGTACGCTAACACTAACCCGCGCCCTCACACGCACGCTCCCCCTAAAGCGTTGCCGTCCCCTCACCTGGACCCTAAACCGTCCCCGTCCCCTAAACCTCACCCTAGCCCGAACCCTAACCCTAACCCTTCCCCGAAGCCTGACCCTCACCCGTCCCCTAATCCTAACCCGTACGCTAACACTACCCCGCGCCCTCACACGCACGCTCCCCCTAAAGCGTTGCCGTACCCTCACCTGGACCCTAAACCGTCCCCGTCACCTAACCCTAACCCTAGCCCGAACCCTAACCCTAACCCTTCCCCGAAGCATGACCCTCAACCGTCCCCTAATCCTAACCCGTACGCTAACACTAACCCGCACCCTAACACGCACGCTCCCCGTAAAGCGTTGCCGTACCCTCACCTGGACCCTAAACTGTCCCCGTCCCCTAACCCTAACCCTAGCCCGAACCCTAACCCTAACCCTTCCCCGAAGCCTGACCCTCACCCGTCCCATAATCCTAACCCGTACGCTAACACTAACCCGCACCCTCACATGCACGCTCCCCCTAAAGCGTTGCCGTACCCTCACCTGGACCCTAAACCGTCCCCGTCCCCTAACTCTAACCCTAGCCCGAACCCTAACCCTAAACCTGCCCCGAAGCCTGACCCTCACCCGTCCCCTAATCCTAACCCGTACGCTAACACTACCCCGCGCCCTCACACGCACGCTCCCCCTAAAGTGTTGCCGTACCCTCACCTGGACCCTAAACCGTCCCCGTCCCCTAACCCTAACCCTAGCCCGAACCCTAACCCTAACCCTTCCCCGAAGCCTGACCCTCACCCGTCCCCTAATCCTAACCCGTACGCTAACACTAACCCGCGCCCTCACACCCATACTCCCCCTAAAGCGTTGCCGTACCCTCACCTGGACCCTAAACAGTCCCCGTCCCCTAACCCTAAGCCTAGCCCGAACCCTAAACCTAACCCTTCCCCGAAGCCTGACCCTCACCCGTCCCCTAATCCGAACACGTACGCTAACACTAACCCGCGCCCTCACACGCACGGTCCCCCTAAAGCGTTGCCGTACCCTCACCTGGACCCTAAACCGTCCCCGTCCCCTAACCCTAACCCTAGCCCGAACCCTAACCCTAACCCTTCCCCGAAGCCTGACCCTCACCCGTCCCCTAATCCTAACCCGTACGCTAACACTAACCAGCGCCCTCACACGCACGCTCTCCCTAAAACGTTGCCGTCCCCTCACCTGGACCCTAAACCGTCCCCGTCCCCTAACTCTAACCCTAGCCCGAACCCTAACCCTAACCCTTCCCCGAAGCCTGACCCTCACCCATCCCCTAATCCTAACCCGTACGCTAACACTACCCCGCGCCCTCACACGCACGCTCCCCCTAAAGTGTTGCCGTACCCTCACCTGGACCCTAAACCGTCCCCGTCACCTAACCCTAACCCTAGCCCGAACCCTAACCCTAACCCTTCCCCGAAGCATGACCCTCAACCGTCCCCTAATCCTAACCCGTACGCTAACACTAACCCGCACCCTCACACGCACGCTCCCCGTAAAGCGTTGCCGTACCCTCACCTGGACCCTAAACTGTCTCCGTCCCCTAACGCTAACCCTAGCCCGAACCCTAACCCTAACCCTTCCCCGAAGCCTGACCCTCACCCGTCCCCTAATCCTAACCCGTACGCTAACACTAACCCGCGCCCTCACACGCACGCTCCCCCTAAAGCGTTGCCGTACCCTCACCTGGACCCTAAACCGTCCCCGTCCCCTAACCCTAACCCTAGCCTGAACCCTAACCCTAACGCTTCCCCAAAGCCTGACCCTCACCCGTCCCCTAATCCTAACCCGTACGCTAACACTAACCCGCGCCCTCACACCCACGCTCCCCCTAAAGCGTTGCCGTACCCTCACCTGGACCCTAAACCGTCCCCGTCCCCTAACCCTAACCCTAGCCCAAACCCTAACCCTAACCCTTCCCCGAAGCCTGACCCTCACCCGTCCCCTAATCCTAACCCGTACGCTAACACTAACCCGCGCCCTCACACGCACGCTCCCCCTAAAGCCTTGCCGTACCCTCACCTGGACCCTAAACCGTCCCCGTCCCCTAACCCTAACCCTAGCCCGAACCCTAACCCTAACACTTCCCCGAAGCCTGACCCTCACCCGTCCCCTAATCCTAACCCGTACGCTAACACTAACCCGCGCCCTCCAACCCACGCTCCCCCTAAAGCGTTGCCGTACCGTCACCTGGACCCTAAACCGTCCCCGTCCCCTAACCCTAACCCTAGCCCGAACCGTAACCCTAACCCTTCCCCGAAGCCTGACCCTCACCCGTCCCCTAATCCTAACCCGTACGCTAACACTAACCCGCGCCCTCACACGCACGCTCCCCCTAAAGCGTTGCCGTACCCTCACCTGGACCCTAAACCGTCCCTGTCCCCTAACCCTAACCCTAGCCCGAACCCTAACCCTAACCCTTCCCCGAAGCCAGACCCTCACCCGTCCCCTAATCCTATCCCGTACGCTAACACTAACCCGCGCCCTCACACGCACGCTCCCCCTAAAGCGTTGCCGTACCCTCACCTGGACCCTAAACCGTCCCCGTCCCCTAACCCTATCCCTAGCCCGAACCCTAACCCTAACCCTTCCCCGAAGCCTGACCCTCACCCGTCCCCTAATCCTAACCCGTACGCTAACACTAACCCGCGCCCTCACACGCACGCTCCCCCTAAAGCGTTGCCGTACCCTCACCTGGACCCTAAACCGTCCCCGTCCCCTATCCGTAACCCTAGCCCGAACCCTAACCCTAACCCTTCCCCGAAGCCTGACCCTCACCCGTCCCCTAATCCTAACCCGTACGTTAACACTAACCCGCGCCCTCACACGCACGCTCCCCCTGAAGCGTTGCCGTACCCTCACCTGGACCCTAAACCGTCCCCGTCCCCTAACCCTAACCCTAGCCCGAACCCTAACCCTAACACATCCCCGAAGCCTGACCCTCACCCGTCCCCTAATCCTAACCCGTACGCTAACACTAACCCGCACCCTCACATGCACGCTCCCCCTAAAGCCTTGCCGTACCCTCACCTGGACCCTAAACCGTCCCCGTCCCCTAACCCTAACCCTAGCCCGAACGCTAAACCTAACCCTTCCCCGAAGCCTGACCCTCACCCGTCCCTTAATCCTAACCCGTACGCTAACACTAACCCGCGCCCTCACACCCACGCTCCCCCTAAAGCGTTGCCGTACCCTCACCTGGACCCTAAACCGTCCCCGTCCCCTAACCCTAACCCTAGCCCGAACCCTAACCCTAACCCTTCCCCGAAGCCAGACCCTCACCCGTCCCCTAATCCTAACCCGTACGCTAACACTAACCCGCGCCCTCACACGCACGCTCCACCTAAAGCGTTGCCGTACCCTCACCTGGACCCTAAACCGTCCCCGTCCCCTAACCCTAACCCTAGCCCGAACCCTAACCCTAACCCTTCCCCGAAGCCTGACCCTCACCCGTCCCCTAATCCTAACCCGTACGCTAACACTACCCCGCGCCCTCACACGCACGCTCCCCCTAAAGCGTTGCCGTACCCTCACCTGGACCCTAAACCGTCCCCATCACCTAACCCTAACCCTAGCCCGAACCCTATCCCTAACCCTTCCCCGAAGCATGACCCTCACCCGTCCCCTAATCCTAACCCGTACGCTAACACTAACGCGCGCCCTCACACGCACACTCCCCCTAAAGCGTTGCCGTCCCCTCACCTGGACCCTAAACCGTCCCCGTCCCCTAACCCTAACCCTAGCCCGAACCCTAACCCTAACACTTCCCCGAAGCCTGACCCTCACCCGTCCCCTAATCCTAACCCGTACGCTAACACTAACCCGCGCCCTCACACGCACGCTCCCCCTAAAGCGTTGCCGTACCCTCACCTGGACCCTAAACCGTCCCCGTCCCCTAACCCTAACCCTAGCCTGAACCCTAACCCTAACGCTTCCCCAAAGCCTGACCCTCACCCGTCCCCTAATCCTAACCCGTACGCTAACACTAACCCGCGCCCTCACACCCACGCTCCCCCTAAAGCGTTGCCGTACCCTCACCTGGACCCTAAACCGTCCCCGTCCCCTAACCCTAACCCTAGCCCAAACCCTAACCCTAACCCTTCCCCGAAGCCTGACCCTCACCCGTCCCCTAATCCTAACCCGTACGCTAACACTAACCCGCGCCCTCACACGCACGCTCCCCCTAAAGCCTTGCCGTACCCTCACCTGGACCCTAAACCGTCCCCGTCCCCTAACCCTAACCCTAGCCCGAACCCTAACCCTAACACTTCCCCGAAGCCTGACCCTCACCCGTCCCCTAATCCTAACCCGTACGCTAACACTAACCCGCGCCCTCCAACCCACGCTCCCCCTAAAGCGTTGCCGTACCGTCACCTGGACCCTAAACCGTCCCCGTCCCCTAACCCTAACCCTAGCCCGAACCGTAACCCTAACCCTTCCCCGAAGCCTGACCCTCACCCGTCCCCTAATCCTAACCCGTACGCTAACACTAACCCGCGCCCTCACACGCACGCTCCCCCTAAAGCGTTGCCGTACCCTCACCTGGACCCTAAACCGTCCCTGTCCCCTAACCCTAACCCTAGCCCGAACCCTAACCCTAACCCTTCCCCGAAGCCAGACCCTCACCCGTCCCCTAATCCTATCCCGTACGCTAACACTAACCCGCGCCCTCACACGCACGCTCCCCCTAAAGCGTTGCCGTACCCTCACCTGGACCCTAAACCGTCCCCGTCCCCTAACCCTATCCCTAGCCCGAACCCTAACCCTAACCCTTCCCCGAAGCCTGACCCTCACCCGTCCCCTAATCCTAACCCGTACGCTAACACTAACCCGCGCCCTCACACGCACGCTCCCCTAAAGCGTTGCCGTACCCTCACCTGGACCCTAAACCGTCCCCGTCCCCTAACCCTAACCCTAGCCCGAACCCTAACCCTAACCCTTCCCCGAAGCCTGACCCTCACCCGTCCCCTAATCCTAACCCGTACGCTAACACTAACCCGCGCCCTCACACGCACGCTCCCCCTAAAGCGTTGCCGTACCCTCACCTGGACCTTAAACCGTCCCCGTCCCCTAACCCTAACACTAGCCCGAACCCTAACCCTAACCCTTCCCCGAAGTCTGACCCTCACGCGTCCCCTAATCCTAACCCGTACGCTAACACTAACCCGCGCCGTCACACGCACGCTCCCCCTAAAGCGTTGCTGTGCCCTCACCTGGACCCTAAACCGTCCCCGTCCCCTAACCCTAACCCTAGCCCGAACCCTAACCCTAACCCTTCCCCGAAGCCTGACCCTCACCCGTCCCCTAATCCTAACCCGTACGCTAACACTAACCCGCGCCCTCACACGCACGCTCCCCCTAAAGCGTTGCCGTACCCTCACCTGGACCTTAAACCGTCACCGTCCCCAAACCCTAACACTAGCCCGAACCCTAACCCTAACCCTTCCCCGAAGCCTGACCCTCACCCGTCCCCTAATCCTATCCCGTACGCTAACACTAACCCGCGCCCTCACACGCACGCTCCCCCTAAAGCGTTGCCGTACCCTCACCTGGACCCTAAACCGTCCCCGTCCCCTAACCCTAAACCTAGCCCGAACCCTAACCCTAACCCTTCCCTGAAGCCTGACCCTCACCCGTCCCCTAATCCTAACCCGTACGCTAACACTAACCCGCGCCCTCACACCCACGCTCCCCCTAAAGCGTTGCTGTGCCCTCACCTGGACCCTAAACCGTCCCCGTCCCCTATCCCTATCCCTAGCCCGAACCCTAACCCTAACCCTTCCCCGAAGCCTGACCCTCACCCGTCCCCTAATCCTAACCCGTACGCTAACACTAACCCACGCCCTCACACCCACGCTCCCCCTGAAGCGTTGCCGAACCCTCACCTGGACCCTAAACCGTCCCCGTACCCTAACCGTAACCCTAGCCCGAACCCTAACCCTAACCCTTCCCCGAAGCCTGACCCTCACCCGTCCCCTAATCCTAACCCGTACGTTAAAACTAACCCGCGCCCTCACACGCACGCTCCCCCTGAAGCGTTGCCGTACCCTCACCTGGACCCTAAACCGTCCCCGTCCCCTAACCCTAACCCTAGCCCGATCCCTAAACCTAACACATCCCCGAAGCCTGACCCTCACCCGTCCCCTAATCCTAACCCGTACGCTAACACTAACCCGCGCCCTCACATGCACGCTCCCCCTAAAGCCTTGCCGTACCCTCACCTGGACCCTAAACCGTCCCCGTCCCCTAACCCTAACCGTAGCCCGAACCCTAACCCTAACCCTTCCCCGAAGCCAGACCCTCACCCGTCCCCTAATCCTAACCCGTACGCTAACACTAACCCGCGCCCTCACACGCACGCTCCCCCTAAAGCGTTACCGTACCCTCACCTGGACCCTAAACCGTCCCCGTCCCCTAACCCTAACCCTAGCCCGAACCCTAACCCTAACCCTTCCCCGAAGCCTGACCCTCACCCGTCCCCTAATCCTAACCCGTACTCTAACACTAACCCACGCCCTCACACGCACGCTCCCCCTAAAGTGTTGCCGTACCCTCACCTGGACCCTAAACCGTCCCCGTCCCCTAACCGTAACCCTAGCCCGAACCCTAACCCTAACCCTTCCCCGAAGCCTGACCCTCACCCGTCCCCTAATCCTAACCCGTACGCTAACACTAACCCGCGCCCTCACACGCACGCTCCCCCTAAAGCGTTGCCGTACCCTCACCTGGACCCTAAACCGTCCCCGTCCCCTAAACCTAAACCTAACCCGAACCCTAACCCTAACCCTTCCCCGAAGCCTGACCCTCACCCGTCCCCTAATCCTAACCCGTACGCTAACACTAACCCGCGCCCTCACACGCACGCTCCCCCTAAAGCGTTGCCGTACCCTCACCTGGACCCTAAACCGTCCCCGTCCCCTAACCCTAACCCTAGCCCGAACCCTAACCCTAACCCTTCCCCGAAGCCTGACCCTCACCCGTCCCCTAATCCTAACCCGTACGCTAACACTAACTCGCGCCCTCACACGCACGCTCCCCCTAAAGCGTTGCCGTACCCTCACCTGGACCCTAAACCGTCCCCGTCCCCTAACCCGAACCCTAGCCCGAACCCTAACCCTAACCCTTCCCCGAAGCCTGACCCTCACCCGTCCCCTAATCCTAACCCGTACGCTAACACTAACCCGCTCCCTCACACGCACGCTCCCCCTAAAGCGTTGCCGTACCCTCACCTGGACCCTAAACCGTCCCCGTCCCCTAACCCTAACCCTAGCCCGAACACTAACCCTAACCCTTCCCCGAAGCCTGACCCTCACCCGTCCCCTAATCCTAACCCGTACGCTAACACTAACCCGCACCCTAACACGCACGCTCCCCGTAAAGCGTTGCCGTACCCTCACCTGGACCCTAAACTGTCCCCGTCCCCTAACCCTAACCCTAGCCCGAACCCTAACCCTAACCCTTCCCCGAAGCCTGACCCTCACCCGTCCCCTAATCCTAACCCGTACGCTAACACTAACCCGCGCCCTCACACCCACGCTCCCCCTAAAGCGTTGCCGTACCCTCACCTGGACCCTAAACCGTCCCCGTCCCCTAACCCTAAGCCTAGCCCGAACCCTAACCCTAACCCTTCCCCGAAGCCTGACCCTCACCCGTCCCCTAATCCGAACCCGTACGCTAACACTAACCCGCGCCCTCACACGCACGGTCCCCCTAAAGCGTTGCCGTACCCTCATCTGGACCCTAAACCGTCCCCGTCCCCTAACCCTAACCCTAGCCCGAACCCTAACCCTAACCCTTCCCCGAAGCCTGACCCTCACCCGTCCCCTAATACTAACCCGTACTCTAACACTAACCCACGCCCTCACACGCACGCTCCCCCTAAAGTGTTGCCGTACCCTCACCTGGACCCTAAACCGTCCCCGTCCCCTAACCCTAACCCTAGCCCGAACCCTAACCCTAACCCTTCCCCGAAGCCTGACCCTCACCCGTCCCCTAATCCTAACCCGTATGCTAACACTAACCCGCGCCCTCACACGCACGCTCCCACTAAAGCATTGCCGTAACCTCACCTGGACCTTAAACCGTCCCCGTCCCCTAACCCTAACACTAGCCCGAACCCTAACCCTAACACTTCCCCGAAGCCTGACCCTCACCCGTCCCCTAATCCTAACCCGTACGCTAACACTAACCCGCGCCGTCACACGCACGCTCCCCCTAAAGCGTTGCTGTGCCCTCACCTGGACCCTAAACCGTCCCCGTCCCCTAACCCTAACCCTAGCCCGAACCCTAACCCTAACCCTTCCCCGAAGCCTGACCCTCACCCGTCCCCTAATCCTAACCCGTACGCGAACACTCACCCGCGCCCTCACACGCACGCTACCCCTAAAGCGTTGCCGTACCCTCAACTGGACCCTAAACCGTCCCCGTCCCCTAACCCTAACCCTAGCCCAAACCCTAACCCTAACCCTTCCCCGAAGCCTGACCCTCACCCGTCCCCTAATCCTAACCCGTACGCTAACACTAATCCGCGCCCTCACACGCACGCTCCCCCTAAAGCATTGCCGTACCCTCACCTGGACCCTAAACCGTCCCCGTCCCCTAACCCTAACCCTAGCCCGAACCCTAACCCTAACCCTTCCCCGAAGCCTGACCCTCACCCGTCCCCTAATCCTAACCCGTACGCTAACACTAACCCCACGCCCTCACACGCACGCTCCCCCTAAAGCGTTGCCGTACCCTCACCTGGACCCTAAACCGTCCCCGTCCCCTAACCCTAAGCCTAGCCCTAACCCTAACCCTAACACTTCCCCGAAGCCTGACCCTCACCCGTCCCCTAATCCTAACCCGTACGCTAACACTAACCCGCGCCCTCACACGCACGCTCCCCCTAAAGCGTTGCCGTACCCTCACCTGGACCCTAAACCGCCCACGTCCCCTAACCCTTACCCTAGCCCGAAACCTAACCCTAACCCTTCCCCGAAGCCTGACCCTCACCCGTCCCCTAATCCTAACCCGTACGCTAACACTAACCCGCGCCCTCACACGCACGCTCCCCCTAAAACGTTGCCGTCCCCTCACCTGGACCCTAAACCGTCCCCGTCCCCTAACTCTAACCCTAGCCCGAACCCTAACCCTAACCCTTCCCCGAAGCCTGACCCTCACCCGTCCCCTAATCCTAACCCGTACGCTAACACTACCCCGCGCCCTCACACGCACGCTCCCCCTAAAGCGTTGCCGTACCCTCACCTGGACCCTAAACCGTCCCCGTCACCTAACCCTAACCCTAGCCCGAACCCTAACCCTAACCCTTCCCCGAAGCATGACCCTCAACCGTCCCCTAATCCTAACCCGTACGCTAACACTAACCCGCACCCTAACACGCACGCTCCCCGTAAAGCGTTGCCGTACCCTCACCTGGACCCTAAACTGTCCCCGTCCCCTAACCCTAACCCTAGCCCGAACCCTAACCCTAACCCTTCCCCGAAGCCTGACCCTCACCCGTCCCATAATCCTAACCCGTACGCTAACACTAACCCGCACCCTCACATGCACGCTCCTCCTAAAGCGTTGCCGTACCCTCACCTGGACCCTAAACCGTCCCCGTCCCCTAACTCTAACCCTAGCCCGAACCCTAACCCTAAACCTGCCCCGAAGCCTGACCCTCACCCGTCCCCTAATCCTAACCCGTACGCTAACACTACCCCGCGCCCTCACACGCACGCTCCCCCTAAAGTGTTGCCGTACCCTCACCTGGACCCTAAACCGTCCCCGTCCCCTAACCCTAACCCTAGCCCGAACCCTAACCCTAACCCTTCCCCGAAGCCTGACCCTCACCCGTCCCCTAATCCTAACCCGTACGCTAACACTAACCCGCGCCCTCACACCCATACTCCCCCTAAAGCGTTGCCGTACCCTCACCTGGACCCTAAACAGTCCCCGTCCCCTAACCCTAAGCCTAGCCCGAACCCTAAACCTAACCCTTCCCCGAAGCCTGACCCTCACCCGTCCCCTAATCCGAACACGTACGCTAACACTAACCCGCGCCCTCACACGCACGGTCCCCCTAAAGCGTTGCCGTACCCTCACCTGGACCCTAAACCGTCCCCGTCCCCTAACCCTAACCCTAGCCCGAACCCTAACCCTAACCCTTCCCCGAAGCCTGACCCTCACCCGTCCCCTAATCCTAACCCGTACGCTAACACTAACCCGCGCCCTCACACGCACGCTCCCCCTAAAACGTTGCCGTCCCCTCACCTGGACCCTAAACCGTCCCCGTCCCCTAACTCTAACCCTAGCCCGAACCCTAACCCTAACCCTTCCCCGAAGCCTGACCCTCACCCATCCCCTAATCCTAACCCGTACGCTAACACTACCCCGCGCCCTCACACGCACGCTCCCCCTAAAGTGTTGCCGTACCCTCACCTGGACCCTAAACCGTCCCCATCACCTAACCCTAACCCTAGCCCGAACCCTAACCCTAACCCTTCCCCGAAGCATGACCCTCAACCGTCCCCTAATCCTAACCCGTACGCTAACACTAACCCGCACCCTCACACGCACGCTCCCCGTAAAGCGTTGCCGTACCCTCACCTGGACCCTAAACTGTCTCCGTCCCCTAACCCTAACCCTAGCCCGAACCCTAACCCTAACCCTTCCCCGAAGCCTGACCCTCACCCGTCCCATAATCCTAACCCGTACGCTAACACTAACCCGCACCCTCATATGCACGCTCCCCCTAAAGCGTTGCCGTACCCTCACCTGGACCCTAAACCGTCCCCGTCCCCTAAACCTAACCCTAGCCCGAACCCTAACCCTAACCCTTCCCCGAAGCCTGACCCTCACCCGTCCCCTAATCCTAACACGTACGCTAACACTAACCCGCGCCCTCACACCCATACTCCCCCTAAAGCGTTGCCGTACCCTCACCTGGACCCTAAACCGTCCCCGTCCCCTAACCCTAAGCCTAGCCCGAACCCTAAACCTAAACCTTCCCCGAAGCCTGACCCTCACCCGTCCCCTAATCCGAACCCGTACGCTAACACTAACCCGCGCCCTCACACGCATGCTCCATAAAGCGTTGCCGTACCCTCACCTGGACCCTAAACCGTCCCCGTCCCCTAACCCTAACCCTAGCCCGAACCCTAACCCTAACACTTCCCCGAAGCCTGACCCTCACCCGTCCCCTAATCCTAACCCGTACGCTAACACTAACCCGCGCCCTCACACGCACGCTCCCCCTAAAACGTTGCCGTCCCCTCACCTGGACCCTAAACCGTCCCCGTCCCCTAACTCTAACCCTAGCCCGAACCCTAACCCTAACCCTTCCCCGAAGCCTGACCCTCACCCGTCCCCTAATCCTAACCCGTACGCTAACACTAACCCGCGCCCTCACACGCACGCTCCCCCTAAAGCGTTGCCGTACCCTCACCTGGACCCTAAACCGTCCCCGTCCCCTAACCCTAACCCTAGCCCGAACACTAACCCTAAGCCTTCCCCGAAGCCTGAACCTCACCCGTCCCCTAATCCTAACCCGTACGCTAACTCTAACCCGCGCCCTCACACGCATGCTCCCCCTAAAGCGTTGCCGTACCCTCACCTGGACCCTAAACCGTCCCCGTCCCCTAACCCTAACCCTAGCCGGAACACTAACCCTAACCCTTCCCCGAACCCTGACCCTCACCCGTCCCCTAATCCTAACCCGTATGCTAACACTAACCAGCGCCCTCACACGCATGCTCCCCCTAAAGCGTTGCCGTACCCTCACCTGGACCCTAAACCGTCCCCGTCCCCTAACCCTAACCCTAGCCCGAACCCTAACCCTAACCCTTCCCCGAAGCCTGACCCTCACCCGTCCCCTAATCCTAACCCGTACGCTAACACTAACCCGCGCCCTCACACCCACGCTCCCCCTAAAGCGTTGCCGTACCCTCACCTGGACCCTAAACCGTCCCCGTCCCCTAACCCTAAGCCTAGCCCGAACCCTAACCCTAAACCTTCCCCGAAGCCTGACCCTCACCCGTCCCCTAATCCAAACCCGTACGCTAACACTAACCCGCGCCCTCACACGCACGGTCCCCCTAAAGCGTTGCCGTACCCTCATCTGGACCCTAAACCGTCCCCGTCCCCTAACCCTAACCCTAGCCCGAACCCTAACCCTAACCCTTCCCCGAAGCATGACCCTCACCCGTCCCCTAATCCTAACCCGTACGCTAACACTACCCCGCGCCCTCACACGCACGCTCCCCCTAAAGCGTTGCCGTCCCCTCACCTGGACCCTAAACCGTCCCCGTCCCCTAACCCTAACCCTAGCCCGAACCCTAACCCTAACACTTCCCCGAAGCCTGACCCTCACCCGTCCCCTAATCCTAACCCGTACGCTAACACTAACCCGCGCCCTCACACGCACGCTCCCCCTAAAGCGTTGCCGTCCCCTCACCTGGACCCTAAACCGTCCCCGTCCCCTAACCCTAACCCTAGCCCGAACCCTAACCCTAACCCTTCCCCGAAGCCTGACCCTCACCCGTCCCCTAATCCTAACCCGTACGCTAACACTAACCCGCGCCCTCACACGCACGCTCCCACTAAAGCGTTGCCATACCCTCACCTGGACCGTAAACCGTCCCCGTCCCCTAACCCTAACCCTAGCCCGAACCCTAACCCTAACCCTTCCCCGAAGCCTGACCCTCACCCGTCACCTAATCCTAACCCGTACGCTAACACTAACCCGCGCCCTCACACGCACGCTCCCCCTAAAGCGTTGCCGTACCCTCACCTGGACCCTAAACCGTCCCCGTCCCCTAACCCTAACCCTAGCCCGAACCCTAACCCTAACCCTTCCCCGAAGCCTGACCCTCACCCGTCCCCTAATCCTAACCCGTACGCTAACACTAACCCGCGCCCTCACACGCACGCTCCCCCTAAAGCGTTGCCGTACCCTCACCTGGACCCTAAACCGTCCCCGTCCCCTAACCCTAACCCTAGCCCGAACCCTAACCCTAACCCTTCCCCGAAGCCTGACCCTCACCCGTCCCCTAATCCTAACCCGTACGCTAACACTAACTCGCGCCCTCACACGCACGCTCCCCCTAAAGCGTTGCCGTACCCTCACCTGGACCCTAAACCGTCCCCGTCCCCTAACCCTAACCCTAGCCCGAACCCTAACCCTAACCCTTCCCCGAAGCCTGACCCTCACCCGTCCCCTAATCCTAACCCGTACGCTAACACTAACCCGCGCCCTCACACGCACGCTCCCCCTAAAGCGTTGCCGTACCCTCACCTGGAACCTAAACCGTCCCCGTCCCCTAACCCTAACCCTAGCCCGAACACTAACCCTAACCCTTCCCCGAAGCCTGACCCTCACCCGTCCCCTAATCCTAACCCGTACGCTAACACTAACCCGCGCCCTCACACGCACGCTCCCCCTAAAGCGTTGCCGTACCCTCACCTGGACCCTAAACCGTCCCCGTCCCCCTAACCCTAACCCTAGCCCGAACCCTAACCCTAACCCTTCCCCGAAGCCTGACCCTCACCCGTCCCCTAATCCTAACCCGTACGCTAACACTAACCCGCGCCCTCACACCCATACTCCCCCTAAAGCGTTGGCGTACCCTCACCTGGACCCTAAACCGTCCCCGTCCCCTAACCCTAAGCCTAGCCCGAACCCTAAACCTAACCCTTCCCCGAAGCCTGACCCTCACCCGTCCCCTAATCCGAACCCGTACGCTAACACTAACCCGCGCCCTCACACGCACGGTCCCCCTAAAGCGTTGCCGTACCCTCACCTGGACCCTAAACCGTCCCCGTCCCCTAACCCTAACCCTAGCCCGAACCGTAACCCTAACCCTTCCCCGAAGCCTGACCCTCACCCGTCCCCTAATCCTAACCCGTACGCTAACACTAACCCGCGCCCTCACACGCACGCTCCCCCTAAAGCGTTGCCGTACCCTCACCTGGACCCTAAACCGTCCCTGTCCCCTAACCCTAACCCTAGCCCGAACCCTAACCCTAACCCTTCCCCGAAGCCAGACCCTCACCCGTCCCCTAATCCTATCCCGTACGCTAACACTAACCCGCGCCCTCACACGCACGCTCCCCCTAAAGCGTTGCCGTACCCTCACCTGGACCCTAAACCGTCCCCGTCCCCTAACCCTATCCCTAGCCCGAACCCTAACCCTAACCCTTCCCCGAAGCCTGACCCTCACCCGTCCCCTAATCCTAACCCGTACGCTAACACTAACCCGCGCCCTCACACGCACGCTCCCCCTAAAGCGTTGCCGTACCCTCACCTGGACCCTAAACCGTCCCCGTCCCCTAACCCTAACCCTAGCCCGAACCCTAACCCTAACCCTTCCCCGAAGCCTGACCCTCACCCGTCCCCTAATCCTAACCCGTACGCTAACACTAACCCGCGCCCTCACACGCACGCTCCCCCTAAAGCGTTGCCGTACCCTCACTTGGACCTTAAACCGTCCCCGTCCCCTAACCCTAACACTAGCCCGAACCCTAACCCTAACCCTTCCCCGAAGTCTGACCCTCACCCGTCCCCTAATCCTAACCCGTACGCTAACACTAACCCGCGCCGTCACACGCACGCTCCCCCTAAAGCGTTGCTGTGCCCTCACCTGGACCCTAAACCGTCCCCGTCCCCTAACACTAACCCTAGCCCGAACCCTAACCCTAACCCTTCCCCGAAGCCTGACCCTCACCCGTCCCCTAATCCTAACCCGTACGCTAACACTAACCCGCGCCCTCACACGTACGCTCCCCCTAAAGCGTTGCCGTACCCTCACCTGGACCTTAAACCGTCACCGTCCCCTAACCCTAACACTAGCCCGAACCCTAACCCTAACCCTTCCCCGAAGCCTGACCCTCACCCGTCCCCTAATCCTATCCCGTACGCTAACACTAACCCGCGCCCTCACACGCACGCTCCCCCTAAAACGTTGCCGTCCCCTCACCTGGACCCTAAACCGTCCCCGTCCCCTAACTCTAACCCTAGCCCGAACCCTAACCCTAACCCTTCCCCGAAGCCTGACCCTCACCCGTCCCCTAATCCTAACCCGTACGCTAATACTACCCCGCGCCCTCACACGCACGCTCCCCTTAAAGTGTTGCCGTACCCTCACCTGGACCCTAAACCGTCCCCGTCACCTAACCCTAACCCTAGCCCGAACCCTAACCCTAACCCTTCCCCGAAGCCTGACCCTCACCCGTCCCCTAATCCTAACCCGTACGCTAACACTAACCCACGCCCTCACACGCACGCTCCCCCTAAAGCGTTGCCGTACCCTCACCTGGACCCTAAACCGTCCCCGTCCCCTAACCCTAAACCTAGCCCGAACCCTAACCCTAACCCTTCCCTGAAGCCTGACCCTCACCCGTCCCCTAATCCTAACCCGTACGCTAACACTAACCCGCGCCCTCACACCCACGCTCCCCCTAAAGCGTTGCTGTGCCCTCACCTGGACCCTAAACCGTCCCCGTCCCCTATCCCTATCCCTAGCCCGAACCCTAACCCTAACCCTTCCCCGAAGCCTGACCCTCACCCGTCCCCTAATCCTAACCCGTACGCTAACACTAACCCACGCCCTCACACCCACGCTCCCCCTGAAGCGTTGCCGAACCCTCACCTGGACCCTAAACCGTCCCCGTACCCTAACCGTAACCCTAGCCCGAACCCTAACCCTAACCCTTCCCCGAAGCCTGACCCTCACCCGTCCCCTAATCCTAACCCGTACGTTAAAACTAACCCGCGCCCTCACACGCACGCTCCCCCTGAAGCGTTGCCGTACCCTCACCTGGACCCTAAACCGTCCCCGTCCCCTAACCCTAACCCTAGCCCGATCCCTAAACCTAACACATCCCCGAAGCCTGACCCTCACCCGTCCCCTAATCCTAACCCGTACGCTAACACTAACCCGCGCCCTCACATGCACGCTCCCCCTAAAGCCTTGCCGTACCCTCACCTGGACCCTAAACCGTCCCCGTCCCCTAACCCTAACCCTAGCCCGAACCCTAAACCTAACCCTTCCCCGAAGCCTGACCCTCACCCGTCCCCTAATCCTAACCCGTACGCTAACACTAACCCGCGCCCTCACACCCACGCTCCCCCTAAAGCGTTGCCGTACCGTCACCTGGACCCTAAACCGTCCCCGTCCCCTAACCCTAACCCTAGCCCGAACCCTAACCCTAACCCTTCCCCGAAGCCTGACCCTCACCCGTCCCTTAATCCTAACCCGTACGCTAACACTAACCCGCGCCCTCACACCCACGCTCCCCCTAAAGCGTTGCCGTACCCTCACCTGGACCCTAAACCGTCCCTGTCCCCTAACCCTAACCCTAGCCCGAACCCTAACCCTAACCCTTCCCCGAAGCCAGACCCTCACCCGTCCCCTAATCCTAACCCGTACGCTAACACTAACCCGCGCCCTCACACGCACGCTACCCCTAAAGCGTTGCCGTACCCTCACCTGGACCCTAAACCGTCCCCGTCCCCTAACCCTATCCCTAGCCCGAACCCTAAACCTAACGCTTCCCCGAAGCCTGACCCTCACCCATCCCCTAATCCTAACCCGTACGCTAACACTAACCCACGCCCTCACACGCACGCTCCCCCTAAAGCGTTGCCGTACCCTCACCTGGACCCTAAACCGTCCCCGTCCCCTAACCCTAACCTTAGCCCGAACCCTAACCCTAACACTTCCCCGAAGCCTGACCCTCACCCGTCCCCTAATCCTAACCCGTACGTTAAAAGTAACCCACGCCCTCACACGCACGCTCCCCCTAAAGCGTTGCCGTACCCTCACCTGGACCCTAAACCGTCCCCGTCCCCTAACCCTAAACCTAGCCCGAACCCTAACCCTAACCCTTCCCCAAAGCCTGACCCTCACCCGTCCCCTAATCCTAACCCGTACGCTAACACTAACCCGCGCCCTCACACGCACGCTCCCCCTAAAGTGTTGCCGTACCCTCACCTGGACCCTAAACCGTCCCCATCCACTAACGCTAACCCTAGACTGAACCCTAACCCTAACCCTTCCCCGAAGCCTGACCCTCACCCGTCCCCTAATCCTAACCCGTACGCTAACACTACCCCGCGCCCTCACACGCACGCTCCCCCTAAAGCGTTGCCGTACCCTCAACTGGACCCTAAACCGTCCCCATCCCCTAACCCTAACCCTAGCCCGAAACCTAACCCTAACCCTTCCCCGAAGCCTGACCCTCACCCGTCCCCTAATCCTAACCCGTACGCTAACACTAACCCGCGCCCTCACACGCACGCTCCCCCTAAAGCTTTGCCGTACCCTCACCTGGACCCTAAACCGTCCCCGTCCCCTAACCCTAACCCTAGCCCGAAGCATAACCCTAACCCTTCCCCGAAGCCTGACCCTCACCCGTCCCCTAATCCTAACCCGTACGCTAACACTAACCCGCGCCCTCACACGCACGCTCCACCTAAAGCGTTGCCGTGCCCTCACCTGGAACCTAAACCGTCCCCGTCCCCTAACCCTAACCCTAGCCCGAACCCTAACCCTAACCCTTCCCCGAAGCCTGACCCTCACCCGTCCCCTAATCCTAACCCGTACGCTAACACTAACCCGCGCCCTCACATGCACGCTCCCCCTAAAGCCTTGCCGTACCCTCACCTGGACCCTAAACCGTCCCCGTCCCCTAACCCTAACCCTAGCCCGAACCCTAAACCTAACCCTTCCCCGAAGCCTGACCCTCACCCGTCCCTTAATCCTAACCCGTACGCTAACACTAACCCGCGCCCTCACACCCACGCTCCCCCTAAAGCGTTGCCGTACCCTCACCTGGACCCTAAACCGTCCCTGTCCCCTAACCCTAACCCTAGCCCGAACCCTAACCCTAACCCTTCCCCGAAGCCAGACCCTCACCCGTCCCCTAATCTTAACCCGTACGCTAACACTAACCCGCGCCCTCACACGCACGCTCCACCTAAAGCGTTGCCGTACCCTCACCTGGACCCTAAACCGTCCCCGTCCCCTAACCCTAACCCTAGCCCGAACCCTAACCCTAACCCTTCCCCGAAGCCTGACCCTCACCCGTCCCCTAATCCTAACCCGTACGCTAACACTACCCCGCGCCCTCACACGCACGCTCCCCCTAAAGCGTTGCCGTACCCTCACCTGGACCCTAAACCGTCCCCATCACCTAACCCTAACCCTAGCCCGAACCCTAACCCTAACCCTTCCCCGAAGCATGACCCTCACCCGTCCCCTAATCCTAACCCGTACGCTAACACTAACGCGCGCCCTCACACGCACACTCCCCCTAAAGCGTTGCCGTCCCCTCACCTGGACCCTAAACCGTCCCCGTCCCCTAACCCTAACCCTAGCCCGAACCCTAACCCTAACCCTTCCCCGAAGCCAGACCCTCACCCGTCCCCTAATCCTATCCCGTACGCTAACACTAACCCGCGCCCTCACACGCACGCTCCCCCTAAAGCGTTGCCGTACCCTCACCTGGACCCTAAACCGTCCCCGTCCCCTAACCCTATCCCTAGCCCGAACCCTAACCCTAACCCTTCCCCGAAGCCTGACCCTCACCCGTCCCCTAATCCTAACCCGTACGCTAACACTAACCCGCGCCCTCACACGCACGCTCCCCCTAAAGCGTTGCCGTACCCTCACCTGGACCCTAAACCGTCCCCGTCCCCTAACCCTAACCCTAGCCCGAACCCTAACCCTAACCCTTCCCCGAAGCCTGACCCTCACCCGTCCCCTAATCCTATCCCGTACGCTAACACTAACCCGCGCCCTCACACGCACGCTCCCCCTAAAGCGTTGCCGTACCCTCACCTGGACCCTAAACCGTCCCCGTCCCCTAACCCTATCCCTAGCCCGAACCCTAACCCTAACCCTTCCCCGAAGCCTGACCCTCACCCGTCCCCTAATCCTAACCCGTACGCTAACACTAACCCGCGCCCTCACACGCACGCTCCCCCTAAAGCGTTGCCGTACCCTCACCTGGACCCTAAACCGTCCCCGTCCCCTAACCCTAACCCTAGCCCGAACCCTAACCCTAACCCTTCCCCGAAGCCTGACCCTCACCCGTCCCCTAATCCTAACCCGTACGCTAACACTAACCCGCGCCCTCACACGCACGCTCCCCCTAAAGCGTTGCCGTACCCTCACCTGGACCTTAAACCGTCCCCGTCCCCTAACCCTAACACTAGCCCGAACCCTAACCCTAACCCTTCCCCGAAGTCTGACCCTCACGCGTCCCCTAATCCTAACCCGTACGCTAACACTAACCCGCGCCGTCACACGCACGCTCCCCCTAAAGCGTTGCTGTGCCCTCACCTGGACCCTAAACCGTCCCCGTCCCCTAACCCTAACCCTAGCCCGAACCCTAACCCTAACCCTTCCCCGAAGCCTGACCCTCACCCGTCCCCTAATCCTAACCCGTACGCTAACACTAACCCGCGCCCTCACACGCACGCTCCCCCTAAAGCGTTGCCGTACCCTCACCTGGACCTTAAACCGTCACCGTCCCCTAACCCTAACACTAGCCCGAACCCTAACCCTAACCCTTCCCCGAAGCCTGACCCTCACCCGTCCCCTAATCCTATCCCGTACGCTAACACTAACCCGCGCCCTCACACGCACGCTCCCCCTAAAACGTTGCCGTCCCCTCACCTGGACCCTAAACCGTCCCCGTCCCCTAACCCTAAACCTAGCCCGAACCCTAACCCTAACCCTTCCCTGAAGCCTGACCCTCACCCGTCCCCTAATCCTAACCCGTACGCTAACACTAACCCGCGCCCTCACACGCACGCTCCCCCTGAAGCGTTGCCGTACCCTCACCTGGACCCTAAACCGTCCCCGTCCCCTAACCCTAACCCTAGCCCGAACCCTAACCCTAACACATCCCCGAAGCCTGACCCTCACCCGTCCCCTAATCCTAACCCGTACGCTAACACTAACCCGCGCCCTCACATGCACGCTCCCCCTAAAGCCTTGTCGTACCCTCACCTGGACCCTAAACCGTCCCCGTCCCCTAACCCTAACCCTAGCCCGAACCCTAAAC
Source organism: Delphinus delphis (assembly GCF_949987515.2). Lineage (NCBI taxonomy): Eukaryota > Metazoa > Chordata > Mammalia > Artiodactyla > Delphinidae > Delphinus > Delphinus delphis. The sequence goes on from NW_027193010.1 coordinate 88,012, forward strand.
CTAACCCTTCCCCGAAGCCTGACCCTCACCCGTCCCTTAATCCTAACCCGTACGCTAACACTAACCCGCGCCCTCACACCCACGCTCCCCCTAAAGCGTTGCCGTACCCTCACCTGGACCCTAAACCGTCCCTGTCCCCTAACCCTAACCCTAGCCCGAACCCTAACCCTAACCCTTCCCCGAAGCCAGACCCTCACCCGTCCCCTAATCCTAACCCGTACGCTAACACTAACCCGCGCCCTCACACGCACGCTCCACCTAAAGCGTTGCCGTACCCTCACCTGGACCCTAAACCGTCCCCGTCCCCTAACCCTAACCCTAGCCCGAACCCTAACCCTAACCCTTCCCCGAAGCCTGACCCTCACCCGTCCCCTAATCCTAACCCGTACGCTAACACTACCCCGCGCCCTCACACGCACGCTCCCCCTAAAGCGTTGCCGTACCCTCACCTGGACCCTAAACCGTCCCCATCACCTAACCCTAACCCTAGCCCGAACCCTAACCCTAACCCTTCCCCGAAGCATGACCCTCACCCGTCCCCTAATCCTAACCCGTACGCTAACACTAACGCGCGCCCTCACACGCACACTCCCCCTAAAGCGTTGCCGTCCCCTCACCTGGACCCTAAACCGTCCCCGTCCCCTAACCCTAACCCTAGCCCGAACCCTAACCCTAACACTTCCCCGAAGCCTGACCCTCACCCGTCCCCTAATCCTAACCCGTACGCTAACACTAACCCGCGCCCTCACACGCACGCTCCCCCTAAAGCGTTGCCGTACCCTCACCTGGACCCTAAACCGTCCCCGTCCCCTAACCCTAACCCTAGCCTGAACCCTAACCCTAACGCTTCCCCAAAGCCTGACCCTCACCCGTCCCCTAATCCTAACCCGTACGCTAACACTAACCCGCGCCCTCACACCCACGCTCCCCCTAAAGCGTTGCCGTACCCTCACCTGGACCCTAAACCGTCCCCGTCCCCTAACCCTAACCCTAGCCCAAACCCTAACCCTAACCCTTCCCCGAAGCCTGACCCTCACCCGTCCCCTAATCCTAACCCGTACGCTAACACTAACCCGCGCCCTCACACGCACACTCCCCCTAAAGCCTTGCCGTACCCTCACCTGGACCCTAAACCGTCCCCGTCCCCTAACCCTAACCCTAGCCCGAACCCTAACCCTAACACTTCCCCGAAGCCTGACCCTCACCCGTCCCCTAATCCTAACCCGTACGCTAACACTAACCCGCGCCCTCCAACCCACGCTCCCCCTAAAGCGTTGCCGTACCGTCACCTGGACCCTAAACCGTCCCCGTCCCCTAACCCTAACCCTAGCCCGAACCGTAACCCTAACCCTTCCCCGAAGCCTGACCCTCACCCGTCCCCTAATCCTAACCCGTACGCTAACACTAACCCGCGCCCTCACACGCACGCTCCCCCTAAAGCGTTGCCGTACCCTCACCTGGACCCTAAACCGTCCCCGTCCCCTAACCCGAACCCTAGCCCGAACCCTAACCCTAACCCTTCCCCGAAGCCTGACCCTCACCCGTCCCCTAATCCTAACCCGTACGCTAACACTAACCCGCTCCCTCACACGCACGCTCCCCCTAAAGCGTTGCCGTACCCTCACCTGGACCCTAAACCGTCCCCGTCCCCTAACCCTAACTCTAGCCCGAACACTAACCCTAACCCTTCCCCGAAGCCTGACCCTCACCCGTCCCCTAATCCTAACCCGTACGCTAACACTAACCCGCGCCCTCACACGCACGCTCCCCCTAAAGCGTTGCCGTACCCTCACCTGGACCCTAAACCGTCCCCGTCCCCTAACCCTAACCCTAGCCCGAACCCTAACCCTAACCCTTCCCCGAAGCCTGACCCTCACCCGTCCCCTAATCCTAACCCGTACGCTAACACTAACCCGCGCCCTCACACCCATACTCCCCCTAAAGCGTTGCCGTACCCTCACCTGGACCCTAAACCGTCCCCGTCCCCTAACCCTAAGCCTAGCCCGAACCCTAAACCTAACCCTTCCCCGAAGCCTGACCCTCACCCGTCCCCTAATCCGAACCCGTACGCTAACACTAAGCCGCGCCCTCACACGCACGGTCCCCCTAAAGCGTTGCCGTACCCTCACCTGGACCCTAAACCGTCCCCGTCCCCTAACCCTAACCCTAGCCCGAACCCTAACCCTAACCCTTCCCCGAAGCCTGACCCTCACCCGTCCCCTAATCCTAACCCGTACGCTAACACTAACCCGCGTCCTCACACGCACGCTCCCCCTAAAACGTTGCCGTCCCCTCACCTGGACCCTAAACCGTCCCCGTCCCCTAACTCTAACCCTAGCCCGAACCCTAACCCTAACCCTTCCCCGAAGCCTGACCCTCACCCGTCCCCTAATCCTAACCCGTACGCTAACACTACCCCACGCCCTCACACGCACGCTCCCCCTAAAGTGTTGCCGTACCCTCACCTGGACCCTAAACCGTCCCCGTCACCTAACCCTAACCCTAGCCCGAACCCTAACCCGAACCCTTCCCCGAAGCATGACCCTCAACTGTCCCCTAATCCTAACCCGTACGCTAACACTAACCCGCACCCTAACACGCACGCTCCCCGTAAAGCGTTGCCGTACCCTCACCTGGACCCTAAACTGTCCCCGTCCCCTAACCCTAACCCTAGCCCGAACCCTAACCCTAACCCTTCCCCGAAGCCTGACCCTCACCCGTCCCCTAATCCTAACCCGTACGCTAACACTAACCCGCGCCCCCACACCCACGCTCCCCCTAAAGCGTTGCCGTACCCTCACCTGGACCCTAAACCGTCCCCGTCCCCTAACCCTAAGCCTAGCCCGAACCCTAACCCTAACCCTTCCCCGAAGCCTGACCCTCACCCGTCCCCTAATCCGAACCCGTACGCTAACACTAACCCGCGCCCTCACACGCACGGTCCCCCTAAAGCGTTGCCGTACCCTCATCTAGACCCTAAACCGTCCCCGTCCCCTAACCCTAACCCTAGCCCGAACCCTAACCCTAACCCTTCCCCGAAGCCTGACCCTCACCCGTCCCCTAATACTAACCCGTACTCTAACACTAACCCACGCCCTCACACGCACGCTCCACCTAAAGTGTTGCCGTACCCTCACCTGGACCCTAAACCGTCCCCGTCCCCTAACCCTAACCCTAGCCCGAACCCTAAACCTAACCCTTCCCCGAAGCCTGACCCTCACCCGTCCCCTAATCCTAACCCGTATGCTAACACTAACCCGCGCCCTCACACGCACGCTCCCCCTAAAGCATTGCCGTAACCTCACCTGGACCTTAAACCGTCCCCGTCCCCTAACCCTAACACTAGCCCGAACCCTAACCCTAACACTTCCCCGAAGCCTGACCCTCACCCGTCCCCTAATCCTAACCCGTACGCTAACACTAACCCGCGCCGTCACACGCACGCTCCCCCTAAAGCGTTGCTGTGCCCTCACCTGGACCCTAAACCGTCCCCGTCCCCTAACCCTAACCCTAGCCCGAACCCTAACCCTAACCCTTCCCCGAAGCCTGACCCTCACCCGTCCCCTAATCCTAACCCGTACGCGAACACTCACCCGCGCCCTCACACGCACGCTACCCCTAAAGCGTTGCCGTACCCTCAACTGGACCCTAAACCGTCCCCGTCCCCTAACCCTAACCCTAGCCCAAACCCTAACCCTAACCCTTCCCCGAAGCCTGACCCTCACCCGTCCCCTAATCCTAACACGTACGCTAAGACTAATCCGCGCCCTCACACGCACGCTCCCCCTAAAGCATTGCCGTACCCTCACCTGGACCCTAAACCGTCCCCGTCCCCTAACCCTAACCCTAGCCCGAACCCTAACCCTAACCCTTCCCCGAAGCCTGACCCTCACCCGTCCCCTAATCCTAACCCGTACGCTAACACTTACCCCACGCCCTCACACGCACGCTCCCCCTAAAGCGTTGCCGTACCCTCACCTGGACCCTAAACCGTCCCCGTCCCCTAACCCTAAGCCTAGCCCGAACCCTAACCCTAACACTTCCCCGAAGCCTGACCCTCACCCGTCCCCTAATCCTAACCCGTACGCTAACACTAACCCGCGCCCTCACACGCACGCTCCCCCTAAAGCGTTGCCGTACCCTCACCTGGACCCTAAACCGCCCACGTCCCCTAACCCTTACCCTAGCCCGAAACCTAACCCTAACCCTTCCCCGAAGCCTGACCCTCACCCGTCCCCTAATCCTAACCCGTACGCTAACACTAACCCGCGCCCTCACACCCACGCTCCCCCTAAAGCGTTGCCGTACCCTCACCTGGACCCTAAACCGTCCCCGTCCCCTAACCCTAAGCCTAGCCCGAACCCTAACCCTAACCCTTCCCCGAAGCCTGACCCTCACCCGTCCCCTAATCCAAACCCGTACGCTAACACTAACCCGCGCCCTCACACGCACGCTCCCCCTAAAGCGTTGCCGTACCCTCATCTGGACCCTAAACCGTCCCCGTCACCTAACCCTAACCCTAGCCCGAACCCTAACCCTAACCCTTCCCCGAAGCCTGACCCTCACCCGTCCCCTAATCCTAACCCGTACTCTAACACTAACCCACGCCCTCACACGCACGCTCCCCCTAAAGTGTTGCCGTACCCTCACCTGGACCCTAAACCGTCCCCGTCCCCTAACCCTAACCCTAGCCCGAACCCTAACCCTAACCCTTCCCCGAAGCCTGACCCTCACCCGTCCCATAATCCTAACCCGTACGCTAACACTAACCCGCGCCCTCACACGCACGCTCCCCCTAAAGCGTTGCCGTACCCTCACCTGGACCCTAAACCGTCCCCGTCCCCTAAACCTAACCCTAGCCCGAACCCTAACCCTAACCCTTCCCCGAAGCCTGACCCTCACCCGTCCCCTAATCCTAACCCGTACGCTAACACTAACCCGCGCCCTCACACGCACGCTCCCCCTAAAGCGTTGCCGTCCCCTCACCTGGACCCTAAACCGTCCCCGTCCCCTAACCCTAACCCTAGCCCGAACCCTAACCCTAACCCTTCCCCGAAGCCTGACCCTCACCCGTCCCCTAATCCTAACCCGTACGCTAACACTAACTCGCGCCCTCACACGCACGCTCCCCCTAAAGCGTTGCCGTACCCTCACCTGGACCCTAAACCGTCCCCGTCCCCTAACCCTAACCCTAGCCCGAACCCTAACCCTAACCCTTACCCGAAGCCTGACCCTCACCCGTCCCCTAATCCTAACCTGTATGCTAACACTAACCCGCGCCCTCACACGCACGCTCCCCCTAAAGCGTTGCCGTACCCTCACCTGGACCCTAAACCGTCCCCGTCCCCTAACCCTAACCCTAGCCCGAACACTAACCCTAACCCTTCCCCGAAGCCTGACCCTCACCCGTCCCCTAATCCTAACCCGTACGCTAACACTAACCCGCGCCCTCACACGCACGCTCCCCCTAAAGCGTTGCCGTCCCCTCACCTGGACCCTAAACCGTCCCCGTCCCCTAAACCTCACCCTAGCCCGAACCCTAACCCTAACCCTTCCCCGAAGCCTGACCCTCACCCGTCCCCTAATCCTAACCCGTACGCTAACACTACCCCGCGCCCTCACACGCACGCTCCCCCTAAAGCGTTGCCGTACCCTCACCTGGACCCTAAACCGTCCCCGTCACCTAACCCTAACCCTAGCCCGAACCCTAACCCTAACCCTTCCCCGAAGCATGACCCTCAACCGTCCCCTAATCCTAACCCGTACGCTAACACTAACCCGCACCCTAACACGCACGCTCCCCGTAAAGCGTTGCCGTACCCTCACCTGGACCCTAAACTGTCCCCGTCCCCTAACCCTAACCCTAGCCCGAACCCTAACCCTAACCCTTCCCCGAAGCCTGACCCTCACCCGTCCCATAATCCTAACCCGTACGCTAACACTAACCCGCACCCTCACATGCACGCTCCCCCTAAAGCGTTGCCGTACCCTCACCTGGACCCTAAACCGTCCCCGTCCCCTAACTCTAACCCTAGCCCGAACCCTAACCCTAAACCTGCCCCGAAGCCTGACCCTCACCCGTCCCCTAATCCTAACCCGTACGCTAACACTACCCCGCGCCCTCACACGCACGCTCCCCCTAAAGTGTTGCCGTACCCTCACCTGGACCCTAAACCGTCCCCGTCCCCTAACCCTAACCCTAGCCCGAACCCTAACCCTAACCCTTCCCCGAAGCCTGACCCTCACCCGTCCCCTAATCCTAACCCGTACGCTAACACTAACCCGCGCCCTCACACCCATACTCCCCCTAAAGCGTTGCCGTACCCTCACCTGGACCCTAAACAGTCCCCGTCCCCTAACCCTAAGCCTAGCCCGAACCCTAAACCTAACCCTTCCCCGAAGCCTGACCCTCACCCGTCCCCTAATCCGAACACGTACGCTAACACTAACCCGCGCCCTCACACGCACGGTCCCCCTAAAGCGTTGCCGTACCCTCACCTGGACCCTAAACCGTCCCCGTCCCCTAACCCTAACCCTAGCCCGAACCCTAACCCTAACCCTTCCCCGAAGCCTGACCCTCACCCGTCCCCTAATCCTAACCCGTACGCTAACACTAACCAGCGCCCTCACACGCACGCTCTCCCTAAAACGTTGCCGTCCCCTCACCTGGACCCTAAACCGTCCCCGTCCCCTAACTCTAACCCTAGCCCGAACCCTAACCCTAACCCTTCCCCGAAGCCTGACCCTCACCCATCCCCTAATCCTAACCCGTACGCTAACACTACCCCGCGCCCTCACACGCACGCTCCCCCTAAAGTGTTGCCGTACCCTCACCTGGACCCTAAACCGTCCCCGTCACCTAACCCTAACCCTAGCCCGAACCCTAACCCTAACCCTTCCCCGAAGCATGACCCTCAACCGTCCCCTAATCCTAACCCGTACGCTAACACTAACCCGCACCCTCACACGCACGCTCCCCGTAAAGCGTTGCCGTACCCTCACCTGGACCCTAAACTGTCTCCGTCCCCTAACGCTAACCCTAGCCCGAACCCTAACCCTAACCCTTCCCCGAAGCCTGACCCTCACACGTCCCATAATCCTAACCCGTACGCTAACACTAACCCGCACCCTCATATGCACGCTCCCCCTAAAGCGTTGCCGTACCCTCACCTGGACCCTAAACCGTCCCCGTCCCCTAAACCTAACCCTAGCCCGAACCCTAACCCTAACCCTTCCCCGAAGCCTGACCCTCACCCGTCCCCTAATCCTAACACGTACGCTAACACTAACCCGCGCCCTCACACCCATACTCCCCCTAAAGCGTTGCCGTACCCTCACCTGGACCCTAAACCGTCCCCGTCCCCTAACCCTAAGCCTAGCCCGAACCCTAAACCTAAACCTTCCCCGAAGCCTGACCCTCACCCGTCCCCTAATCCGAACCCGTACGCTAACACTAACCCGCGCCCTCACACGCACGCTCCATAAAGCGTTGCCGTACCCTCACCTGGACCCTAAACCGTCCCCGTCCCCTAACCCTAACCCTAGCCCGAACCCTAACCCTAACCCTTCCCCGAAGCCTGACCCTCACCCGTCCCCTAATCCTAACCCGTACGCTAACACTAACCCGCGCCCTCACACGCACGCTCCCCCTAAAACGTTGCCGTCCCCTCACCTGGACCCTAAACCGTCCCCGTCCCCTAACTCTAACCCTAGCCCGAACCCTAACCCTAACCCTTCCCCGAAGCCTGACCCTCACCCGTCCCCTAATCCTAACCCGTACGCTAACACTAACCCGCGCCCTCACACGCACGCTCCCCCTAAAGCGTTGCCGTACCCTCACCTGGACCCTAAACCGTCCCCGTCCCCTAACCCTAACCCTAGCCCGAACACTAACCCTAAGCCTTCCCCGAAGCCTGACCCTCACCCGTCCCCTAATCCTAACCTGTACGCTAACACTAACCCGCGCCCTCACACGCATGCTCCCCCTAAAGCGTTGCCGTACCCTCACCTGGACCCTAAACCGTCCCCGTCCCCTAACCCTAACCCTAGCCCGAACACTAACCCTAACCCTTCCCCGAAGCCTGACCCTCACCCGTCCCCTAATCCTAACCCGTATGCTAACACTAACCCGCGCCCTCACACGCATGCTCCCCCTAAAGCGTTGCCGTACCCTCACCTGGACCCTAAACCGTCCCCGTCCCCTAACCCTAACCCTAGCCCGAACCCTAACCCTAACCCTTCCCCGAAGCCTGACCCTCACCCGTCCCCTAATCCTAACCCGTACGCTAACACTAACCCGCGCCCTCACACACACGCTCCCCCTAAAGCGTTGCCGTACCCTCACCTGGACCCTAAACCGTCCCCGTCCCCTAACCCTAAGCCTAGCCCGAACCCTAACCCTAAACCTTCCCCGAAGCCTGACCCTCACCCGTCCCCTAATCCAAACCCGTACGCTAACACTAACCCGCGCCCTCACACGCACGGTCCCCCTAAAGCGTTGCCGTACCCTCATCTGGACCCTAAACCGTCCCCGTCCCCTAACCCTAACCCTAGCCCGAAACCTAACCCTAACCCTTCCCCGAAGCCTGACCCTCACCCGTCCCCTAATCCTAACCCGTACGCTAACACTAACCCGCGCCCTCACACCCACGCTCCCCCTAAAGCGTTGCCGTACCCTCACCTGGACCCTAAACCGTCCCCGTCCCCTAACCCTAACCCTAGCCCGAACCCTAACCCTAACCCTTCCCCGAAGCCTGACCCTCACCCGTCCCCTAATCCTAATCCGTACGCTAACACTAACCCGCGCCCTCACACGCACGCTCCCCCTAAAGCGTTGCCGTACCCTCACCTGGACCCTAAACCGTCCCCGTCCCCTAACCCTATCCCTAGCCCGAACCCTAACCCTAACCCTTCCCCGAAGCCTGACACTCACCCGTCCCCTAATCCTAACCTGTACGCTAACACTAACCCGCACCCTCACACGCACGTTCCCCTAAAGCGTTGCCGTACCCTCACCTGGACCCTAAACCGTCCCCGTCCCCTAACCCTAACCCTAGCCCGAACCCTAACCCTAACCCTTCCCGGAAGCCTGACCCTCACCCGTCCCCTAATCCTAACCCGTACGCTAACACTACCCCGCGCCCTCACACGCACGCTCCCCCTAAAGCGTTGCCGTCCCCTCACCTGGACCCTAAACCGTCCCCGTCCCCTAACCCTAACCCTAGCCCGAACCCTAACCCTAACCCTTCCCCGAAGCCTGACCCTCACCCGTCCCCTAATCCTAACCCGTACGCTAACACTAACCCGCGCCCTCACACGCACGCTCCCCCTAAAGCGTTGCCGTACCCTCACCTGGAACCTAAACCGTCCCCGTCCCCTAACCCTAACCCTAGCCCGAACACTAACCCTAACCCTTCCCCGAAGCCTGACCCTCACCCGTCCCCTAATCCTAACCCGTACGCTAACACTAACCCGCGCCCTCACACGCACGCTCCCCCTAAAGCGTTGCCGTCCCCTCACCTGGACCCTAAACCGTCCCCGTCCCCTAACCCTAACCCTAGCCCGAACCCTAACCCTAACCCTTCCCCGAAGCCTGACCCTCACCCGTCCCCTAATCCTAACCCGTACGCTAACACTAACCCGCGCCCTCACACGCACACTCCCACTAAAGCGTTGCCATACCCTCACCTGGACCCTAAACCGTCCCCGTCCCCTAACCCTAACCCTAGCCCGAACCCTAACCCTAACCCTTCCCCGAAGCCTGACCCTCACCCGTCACCTAATCCTAACCCGTACGCTAACACTAACCCGCGCCCTCACACGCACGCTCCCCCTAAAGCGTTGCCGTACCCTCACCTGGACCCTAAACCGTCCCCGTCCCCTAACCCTAACCCTAGCCCGAACCCTAACCCTAACCCTTCCCCGAAGCCTCACCCTCACCCGTCCCCTAATCCTAACCCGTACGCTAACACTAACCCGCGCCCTCACACGCACGCTCCCCCTAAAGCGTTGCCGTACCCTCACCTGGACCCTAAACCGTCCCCGTCCCCTAACCCTAACCCTAGCCCGAACCCTAACCCTAACCCTTCCCCGAAGCCTGACCCTCACCCGTCCCCTAATCCTAACCCGTACGCTAACACTAACTCGCGCCCTCACACGCACGCTCCCCCTAAAGCGTTGCCGTACCCTCACCTGGACCCTAAACCGTCCCCGTCCCCTAACCCTAACCCTAGCCCGAACCCTAACCCTAACCCTTCCCCGAAGCCTGACCCTCACCCGTCCCCTAATCCTAACCCGTACGCTAACACTAACCCGCGCCCTCACACCCATACTCCCCCTAAAGCGTTGGCGTACCCTCACCTGGACCCTAAACCGTCCCCGTCCCCTAACCCTAAGCCTAGCCCGAACCCTAAACCTAACCCTTCCCCGAAGCCTGACCCTCACCCGTCCCCTAATCCGAACCCGTACGCTAACACTAACCCGCGCCCTCACACGCACGGTCCCCCTAAAGCGTTGCCGTACCCTCACCTGGACCCTAAACCGTCCCCGTCCCCTAACCCTAACCCTAGCCCGAACCCTAACCCTAACCCTTCCCCGAAGCCTGACCCTCACCCGTCCCCTAATCCTAACCCGTACGCTAACACTAACCCGCGCCCTCACACGCACGCTCCCCCTAAAGCGTTGCCGTCCCCTCACCTGGACCCTAAACCGTCCCCGTCCCCTAACCCTAACCCTAGCCCGAACCCTAACCCTAACCCTTCCCCGAAGCCTGACCCTCACCCGTCCCCTAATCCTAACCCGTACGCTAACACTAACTCGCGCCCTCACACGCACGCTCCCCCTAAAGCGTTGCCGTACCCTCACCTGGACCCTAAACCGTCCCCGTCCCCTAACCCTAACCCTAGCCCGAACCCTAACCCTAACCCTTACCCGAAGCCTGACCCTCACCCGTCCCCTAATCCTAACCTGTATGCTAACACTAACCCGCGCCCTCACACGCACGCTCCCCCTAAAGCGTTGCCGTACCCTCACCTGGACCCTAAACCGTCCCCGTCCCCTAACCCTAACCCTAGCCCGAACACTAACCCTAACCCTTCCCCGAAGCCTGACCCTCACCCGTCCCCTAATCCTAACCCGTACGCTAACACTAACCCGCGCCCTCACACGCACGCTCCCCCTAAAGCGTTGCCGTCCCCTCACCTGGACCCTAAACCGTCCCCGTCCCCTAAACCTCACCCTAGCCCGAACCCTAACCCTAACCCTTCCCCGAAGCCTGACCCTCACCCGTCCCCTAATCCTAACCCGTACGCTAACACTACCCCGCGCCCTCACACGCATGCTCCCCCTAAAGCGTTGCCGTACCCTCACCTGGACCCTAAACCGTCCCCGTCACCTAACCCTAACCCTAGCCCGAACCCTAACCCTAACCCTTCCCCGAAGCCTGACCCTCACCCGTCCCCTAATCCTAACCCGTACGCTAACACTAACCCGCGCCCTCACACCCATACTCCCCCTAAAGCGTTGCCGTACCCTCACCTGGACCCTAAACAGTCCCCGTCCCCTAACCCTAAGCCTAGCCCGAACCCTAAACCTAACCCTTCCCCGAAGCCTGACCCTCACCCGTCCCCTAATCCGAACACGTACGCTAACACTAACCCGCGCCCTCACACGCACGGTCCCCCTAAAGCGTTGCCGTACCCTCACCTGGACCCTAAACCGTCCCCGTCCCCTAACCCTAACCCTAGCCCGAACCCTAACCCTAACCCTTCCCCGAAGCCTGACCCTCACCCGTCCCCTAATCCTAACCCGTACGCTAACACTAACCAGCGCCCTCACACGCACGCTCTCCCTAAAACGTTGCCGTCCCCTCACCTGGACCCTAAACCGTCCCCGTCCCCTAACTCTAACCCTAGCCCGAACCCTAACCCTAACCCTTCCCCGAAGCCTGACCCTCACCCATCCCCTAATCCTAACCCGTACGCTAACACTACCCCGCGCCCTCACACGCACGCTCCCCCTAAAGTGTTGCCGTACCCTCACCTGGACCCTAAACCGTCCCCGTCACCTAACCCTAACCCTAGCCCGAACCCTAACCCTAACCCTTCCCCGAAGCATGACCCTCAACCGTCCCCTAATCCTAACCCGTACGCTAACACTAACCCGCACCCTCACACGCACGCTCCCCGTAAAGCGTTGCCGTACCCTCACCTGGACCCTAAACTGTCTCCGTCCCCTAACGCTAACCCTAGCCCGAACCCTAACCCTAACCCTTCCCCGAAGCCTGACCCTCACACGTCCCATAATCCTAACCCGTACGCTAACACTAACCCGCACCCTCATATGCACGCTCCCCCTAAAGCGTTGCCGTACCCTCACCTGGACCCTAAACCGTCCCCGTCCCCTAAACCTAACCCTAGCCCGAACCCTAACCCTAACCCTTCCCCGAAGCCTGACCCTCACCCGTCCCCTAATCCTAACACGTACGCTAACACTAACCCGCGCCCTCACACCCATACTCCCCCTAAAGCGTTGCCGTACCCTCACCTGGACCCTAAACCGTCCCCGTCCCCTAACCCTAAGCCTAGCCCGAACCCTAAACCTAAACCTTCCCCGAAGCCTGACCCTCACCCGTCCCCTAATCCGAACCCGTACGCTAACACTAACCCGCGCCCTCACACGCACGCTCCATAAAGCGTTGCCGTACCCTCACCTGGACCCTAAACCGTCCCCGTCCCCTAACCCTAACCCTAGCCCGAACCCTAACCCTAACCCTTCCCCGAAGCCTGACCCTCACCCGTCCCCTAATCCTAACCCGTACGCTAACACTAACCCGCGCCCTCACACGCACGCTCCCCCTAAAACGTTGCCGTCCCCTCACCTGGACCCTAAACCGTCCCCGTCCCCTAACTCTAACCCTAGCCCGAACCCTAACCCTAACCCTTCCCCGAAGCCTGACCCTCACCCGTCCCCTAATCCTAACCCGTACGCTAACACTAACCCGCGCCCTCACACGCACGCTCCCCCTAAAGCGTTGCCGTACCCTCACCTGGACCCTAAACCGTCCCCGTCCCCTAACCCTAACCCTAGCCCGAACACTAACCCTAAGCCTTCCCCGAAGCCTGACCCTCACCCGTCCCCTAATCCTAACCTGTACGCTAACACTAACCCGCGCCCTCACACGCATGCTCCCCCTAAAGCGTTGCCGTACCCTCACCTGGACCCTAAACCGTCCCCGTCCCCTAACCCTAACCCTAGCCCGAACACTAACCCTAACCCTTCCCCGAAGCCTGACCCTCACCCGTCCCCTAATCCTAACCCGTATGCTAACACTAACCCGCGCCCTCACACGCATGCTCCCCCTAAAGCGTTGCCGTACCCTCACCTGGACCCTAAACCGTCCCCGTCCCCTAACCCTAACCCTAGCCCGAACCCTAACCCTAACCCTTCCCCGAAGCCTGACCCTCACCCGTCCCCTAATCCTAACCCGTACGCTAACACTAACCCGCGCCCTCACACACACGCTCCCCCTAAAGCGTTGCCGTACCCTCACCTGGACCCTAAACCGTCCCCGTCCCCTAACCCTAAGCCTAGCCCGAACCCTAACCCTAAACCTTCCCCGAAGCCTGACCCTCACCCGTCCCCTAATCCAAACCCGTACGCTAACACTAACCCGCGCCCTCACACGCACGGTCCCCCTAAAGCGTTGCCGTACCCTCATCTGGACCCTAAACCGTCCCCGTCCCCTAACCCTAACCCTAGCCCGAAACCTAACCCTAACCCTTCCCCGAAGCCTGACCCTCACCCGTCCCCTAATCCTAACCCGTACGCTAACACTAACCCGCGCCCTCACACCCACGCTCCCCCTAAAGCGTTGCCGTACCCTCACCTGGACCCTAAACCGTCCCCGTCCCCTAACCCTAACCCTAGCCCGAACCCTAACCCTAACCCTTCCCCGAAGCCTGACCCTCACCCGTCCCCTAATCCTAATCCGTACGCTAACACTAACCCGCGCCCTCACACGCACGCTCCCCCTAAAGCGTTGCCGTACCCTCACCTGGACCCTAAACCGTCCCCGTCCCCTAACCCTATCCCTAGCCCGAACCCTAACCCTAACCCTTCCCCGAAGCCTGACACTCACCCGTCCCCTAATCCTAACCTGTACGCTAACACTAACCCGCACCCTCACACGCACGTTCCCCTAAAGCGTTGCCGTACCCTCACCTGGACCCTAAACCGTCCCCGTCCCCTAACCCTAACCCTAGCCCGAACCCTAACCCTAACCCTTCCCGGAAGCCTGACCCTCACCCGTCCCCTAATCCTAACCCGTACGCTAACACTACCCCGCGCCCTCACACGCACGCTCCCCCTAAAGCGTTGCCGTCCCCTCACCTGGACCCTAAACCGTCCCCGTCCCCTAACCCTAACCCTAGCCCGAACCCTAACCCTAACACTTCCCCGAAGCCTGACCCTCACCCGTCCCCTAATCCTAACCCGTACGCTAACACTAACCCGCGCCCTCACACGCACGCTCCCCCTAAAGCGTTGCCGTCCCCTCACCTGGACCCTAAACCGTCCCCGTCCCCTAACCCTAACCCTAGCCCGAACCCTAACCCTAACCCTTCCCCGAAGCCTGACCCTCACCCGTCCCCTAATCCTAACCCGTACGCTAACACTAACCCGCGCCCTCACACGCACGCTCCCACTAAAGCGTTGCCATACCCTCACCTGGACCCTAAACCGTCCCCGTCCCCTAACCCTAACCCTAGCCCGAACCCTAACCCTAACCCTTCCCCGAAGCCTGACCCTCACCCGTCACCTAATCCTAACCCGTACGCTAACACTAACCCGCGCCCTCACACGCACGCTCCCCCAAAAGCGTTGCCGTACCCTCACCTGGACCCTAAACCGTCCCCGTCCCCTAACCCTAACCCTAGCCCGAACCCTAACCCTAACCCTTCCCCGAAGCCTCACCCTCACCCGTCCCCTAATCCTAACCCGTACGCTAACACTAACCCACGCCCTCACACGCACGCTCCCCCTAAAGCGTTGCCGTACCCTCACCTGGACCCTAAACCGTCCCCGTCCCCTAACCCTAACCCTAGCCCGAACCCTAACCCTAACCCTTCCCCGAAGCCTGACCCTCACCCGTCCCCTAATCCTAACCCGTACGCTAACACTAACTCGCGCCCTCACACGCACGCTCCCCCTAAAGCGTTGCCGTACCCTCACCTGGACCCTAAACCGTCCCCGTCCCCTAACCCTAACCCTAGCCCGAACCCTAACCCTAACCCTTCCCCGAAGCCTGACCCTCACCCGTCCCCTAATCCTAACCCGTACGCTAACACTAACCCGCGCCCTCACACGCACGCTCCCCCTAAAGCGTTGCCGTACCCTCACCTGGAACCTAAACCGTCCCCGTCCCCTAACCCTAACCCTAGCCCGAACACTAACCCTAACCCTTCCCCGAAGCCTGACCCTCACCCGTCCCCTAATCCTAACCCGTACGCTAACACTAACCCGCGCCCTCACACGCACGCTCCCCCTAAAGCGTTGCCGTCCCCTCACCTGGACCCTAAACCGTCCCCGTCCCCTAACCCTAACCCTAGCCCGAACCCTAACCCTAACCCTTCCCCGAAGCCTGACCCTCACCCGTCCCCTAATCCTAACCCGTACGCTAACACTAACCCGCGCCCTCACACGCACACTCCCACTAAAGCGTTGCCATACCCTCACCTGGACCCTAAACCGTCCCCGTCCCCTAACCCTAACCCTAGCCCGAACCCTAACCCTAACCCTTCCCCGAAGCCTGACCCTCACCCGTCACCTAATCCTAACCCGTACGCTAACACTAACCCGCGCCCTCACACGCACGCTCCCCCTAAAGCGTTGCCGTACCCTCACCTGGACCCTAAACCGTCCCCGTCCCCTAACCCTAACCCTAGCCCGAACCCTAACCCTAACCCTTCCCCGAAGCCTCACCCTCACCCGTCCCCTAATCCTAACCCGTACGCTAACACTAACCCGCGCCCTCACACGCACGCTCCCCCTAAAGCGTTGCCGTACCCTCACCTGGACCCTAAACCGTCCCCGTCCCCTAACCCTAACCCTAGCCCGAACCCTAACCCTAACCCTTCCCCGAAGCCTGACCCTCACCCGTCCCCTAATCCTAACCCGTACGCTAACACTAACTCGCGCCCTCACACGCACGCTCCCCCTAAAGCGTTGCCGTACCCTCACCTGGACCCTAAACCGTCCCCGTCCCCTAACCCTAACCCTAGCCCGAACCCTAACCCTAACCCTTCCCCGAAGCCTGACCCTCACCCGTCCCCTAATCCTAACCCGTACGCTAACACTAACCCGCGCCCTCACACCCATACTCCCCCTAAAGCGTTGGCGTACCCTCACCTGGACCCTAAACCGTCCCCGTCCCCTAACCCTAAGCCTAGCCCGAACCCTAAACCTAACCCTTCCCCGAAGCCTGACCCTCACCCGTCCCCTAATCCGAACCCGTACGCTAACACTAACCCGCGCCCTCACACGCACGGTCCCCCTAAAGCGTTGCCGTACCCTCACCTGGACCCTAAACCGTCCCCGTCCCCTAACCCTAACCCTAGCCCGAACCCTAACCCTAACCCTTCCCCGAAGCCTGACCCTCACCCGTCCCCTAATCCTAACCCGTACGCTAACACTAACCCGCGCCCTCACACGCACGCTCCCCCTAAAGCGTTGCTGTACCCTCACCTGGACCCTAAACCGTCCCCGTCCCCTAACCCTAACCCTAGCCCGAACCCTAACCCTAACCCTTCCCCGAAGCCTGACCCTCACCCGTCCCCTAATCCTAACCCGTACGCTAACACTAACCCGCGCCCTCACACGCACGCTCCCCCTAAAGCGTTGCCGTACCCTCACCTGGACCCTAAACCGTCCCCGTCACCTAACCCTAACCCTAGGCCGAACCCTAACCCTAACCCTTCCCCGAAGCCTGACCCTCACCCGTCCCCTAATCCTAACCCGTACGCTAACACTAACCCGCGCCCTCACACCCACGCTCCCCCTAAAGCGTTGCCGTACCCTCACCTGGACCCTAAACCGTCCCCGTCCCCTAACACTAACCCTAGCCCGAACCCTAACCCTAACCCTTCCCCGAAGCCTGACCCTCACCCGTCACCTAATCCTAACCCGTACGCTAACACTAACCCGCGCCCTCACACGCACGCTCCCCCTAAAGCGTTGCCGTACCCTCACCTGGACCCTAAACCGTCCCCGTCCCCTAACCCTAACCCTAGCCCGAACCCTAACCCTAACCCTTCCCCGAAGCCTGACCCTCACCCGTCCCCTAATCCTAATCCGTACGGTAACACTAACCCGCGCCCTCACACGCACGCTCCCCCTAAAGCGTTGCCGTACCCTCACCTGGACCCTAAACCGTCCCCGTCCCCTAACCCTAACCCTAGCCCGAACCCTAACCCTAACCCTTCCCCGAAGCCTGACCCTCACCCGTCCCCTAATCCTAACCTGTACGCTAACACTAACCCGCACCCTCACACGCACGCTCCCCCTAAAGCGTTGCCATACCCTCACCTGGACCCTAAACCGTCCCCGTCCCCTAACCCTAACCCTAGCCCGAACCCTAACCCTAACCCTTCCCCGAAGCCTGACCCTCACCCGTCCCCTAATCCTAACCCGTACGCTAACACTAACCCGCGCCCTCACACCCACGCTCCCCCTAAAGCGTTGCCGTACCCTCACCTGGACCCTAAACCGTCCCCGTCCCCTAACCCTAACCCTAGCCCGAACCCTAACCCTAACCCTTCCCCGAAGCCTGACCCTCACCCGTCACCTAATCCTAACCCGTACGCTAACACTAACCCGCGCCCTCACACGCACGCTCCCCCTAAAGCGTTGCCGTACCCTCACCTGGACCCTAAACCGTCCCCGTCCCCTAACCCTAACCCTAGCCCGAACCCTAACCCTAACCCTTCCCCGAAGCCTGACCCTCACCCGTCCCCTAATCCTAACCCGTACGCTAACACTACCCCGCGCCCTCACACGCACGCTCCCCCTAAACCGTTGCCGTACCCTCACCTGGACCCTAAACCGTCCCCGTCCCCTAACCCTAACCCTAGCCCGAACCCTAACCCTAACCCTTCCCCGAAGCCTGACCCTCACCCGTCCCCTAATCCTAAACCGTACGCTAACACTAACCCGCGACCTCACACCCACGCTCCCCCTAAAGCGTTGCCGTACCCTCACCTGGACCCTAAACCGTCCCCGTCCCCTAACCCTAAGCCTAGCCCGAACCCTAACCCTAACCCTTCCCCGAAGACTGACCCTCACCCGTCCCCTAATCCGAACCCATACGCTAACACTAAACCGCGCCCTCACACGCACGCTCCCCCTAAAGCGTTGCCGTACCCTCACCTGGACCCGAAACCGTCCCCATCCCCTAACCCTAAGCCTAGCCCGAACCCTAACCCTAACCCTTCCCCGAAGCCTGACCCTCACCCGTCCCCTAATCCTAAACTGTACTCTAACACTACCCCGCGCCCTCACACGCACGCTCCCCCTAAAGCGTTGCCGTATCCTCACCTGGACCCTAAACCGTCCCCGTCACCTAACCCTAACCCTAGCCCGAACCCTAACTCTAACCCTTCCCCGAAGCATGACCCTCACCCGTCCCCTAATCCTAACCCGTACGCTAACACTAACCCGCGCTCTCACACGCACGCTCCCCCTAAAGCGTTGCCGTACCCTCACCTGGACCCTAAACCGTCCCCGTCCCCTATCCCTAACCCTAGCCCGAACCCTAACCCTAACACTTCCCCGAAGCCTGACCCTCATCCGTCCCCTAATCCTAACCCGTACGCTAACACTAACCCGCGCCCTCACACGCACGCTCCCCCTAAAGCATTGCCATACCCTCACCTGGACCCTAAAGCGTCCCCGTCCCCTAACCCTAACCCTAGCCCGAACCCTAACCCTAACCCTTCCCCGAAGCCTGACCCTCACCCATCCCCTAATCTTAACCCGTACGAGAACACTAACCCGCGCCCTCACACGCACGCTCCCCCTAAAGCGTTGCCGTACCCTCACCTGGACCCTAAACCGTCCCCGTCCCCTAACCCTAACCCTAGCCCGAACCCTAACCCTAACCCTTCCCCGAAGCCTGACCCTCACCCGTCCCCTAATCCTAATCCGTACGCTAACACTAACCCGCGCCCTCACACGCACGCTCCCCCTAAAGCGTTGCCGTACCCTCACCTGGACCCTAAACCGTCCCCGTCCCCTAACCCTAACCCTAGCCCGAACCCTAACCCTAACCCTTCCCCGAAGCCTGACCCTCACCCGTCCCCTAATCCTAACCTGTACGCTAACACTAACCCGCACCCTCACACGCACGCTCCCCCTAAAGCGTTGCCGTACCCTCACCTGGACCCTAAACCGTCCCCGTCCCCTAACCCTAACCCTAGCCCGAACCCTAACCCTAACCCTTCCCCGAAGCCTGACCCTCACCCGTCCCCTAATCCTAACCCGTACGCTAACACTAACCCGCGCCCTCACACACACGCTCCCCCTAAAGCGTTGCCGTACCCTCACCTGGACCCTAAACCGTCCCCGTCCCCTAACCTTAACCCTAGCCCGAACCCTAACCCTAACCCTTCCCCGAAGCCTGACCCTCACCCGTCACCTAATCCTAACCCGTACGCTAACACTAACCCGCGCCCTCACACGCACGCTCCCCCTAAAGCGTTGCCGTACCCTCACCTGGACCCTAAACCGTCCCCGTCCCCTAACCCTAACCCTAGCCCGAACCCTAACCCTAACCCTTCCCCGAAGCCTGACCCTCACCCGTCCCCTAATCCTAACCCGTACGCTAACACTACCCCGCGCCCTCACACGCACGCTCCCCCTAAACCGTTGCCGTACCCTCACCTGGACCCTAAACCGTCCCCATCCCCTAACCCTAACCCTAGCCCGAACCCTAACCCTAACCCTTCCCCGAAGCCTGACCCTCACCCGTCCCCTAATCCTAAACCGTACGCTAACACTAACCCGCGACCTCACACCCACGCTCCCCCTAAAGCGTTGCCGTACCCTCACCTGGACCCTAAACCGTCCCCGTCCCCTAACCCTAAGCCTAGCCCGAACCCTAACCCTAACCCTTCCCCGAAGACTGACCCTCACCCGTCCCCTAATCCGAACCCGTACGCTAACACTACCCCGCGCCCTCACACGCACGCTCCCCCT
Organism: Delphinus delphis; assembly: GCF_949987515.2. Taxonomy (NCBI): domain Eukaryota; kingdom Metazoa; phylum Chordata; class Mammalia; order Artiodactyla; family Delphinidae; genus Delphinus; species Delphinus delphis. Next base: position 108,259 of record NW_027193010.1, read on the forward strand.
AAACCGTTGCCGTACCCTCACCTGGACCCTAAAGCGTCCCCGTCCCCTAACCCTAACCCTAGCCCGAACCCTAACCCTAACCCTTCCCCGAAGCCTGACCCTCACCCGTCCCCTAATCCTAAACCGTACGCTAACACTAACCCGCGACCTCACACCCACGCTCCCCCTAAAGCGTTGCCGTACCCTCACCTGGACCCTAAACCGTCCCCGTCCCCTAACCCTAAGCCTAGCCCGAACCCTAACCCTAACCCTTCCCCGAAGACTGACCCTCACCCGTCCCCTAATCCTAACCCGTACGCTAACACTAACCCGCGCTCTCACACGCACGCTCCCCCTAAAGCGTTGCCGTACCCTCACCTGGACCCTAAACCGTCCCCGTCCCCTATCCCTAACCCTAGCCCGAACCCTAACCCTAACACTTCCCCGAAGCCTGACCCTCATCCGTCCCCTAATCCTAACCCGTACGCTAACACTAACCCGCGCCCTCACACGCATGCTCCCCCTAAAGCATTGCCATACCCTCACCTGGACCCTAAAGCGTCCCAGTCCCCTAACCCTAACCCTAGCCCGAACCCTAACCCTAACCCTTCCCCGAAGCCTGACCCTCACCCGTCCCCTAATCCTAACCCGTACGCTAACACTAACCTGCACCCTCACACGCACGCTCCCCCTAAAGCGTTGCCGTACCCTCACCTGGACCCTAAACCGTCCCCGTCCCCTAACCCTAACCCTAGCCCGAACCCTAACCCTAACCCTTCCCCGAAGCCTGACCCTCACCCGTCCCCTAATCCTAACCCGTACGCTAACACTAACCCGCGCCCTCACACCCACGCTCCCCCTAAAGCGTTGCCGTACCCTCACCTGGACCCTAAACCGTCCCCGTCCCCTAACCCTAACCCTAGCCCGAACCCTAACCCTAACCCTTCCCCGAAGCCTGACCCTCACCCGTCACCTAATCCTAACCCGTACGCTAACACTAACCCGCGCCCTCACACGCACGCTCCCCCTAAAGCGTTGCCGTACCCTCACCTGGACCCTAAACCGTCCCCGTCCCCTAACCCTAACCCGGGCCCGAACCCTAACCCTAACCCTTCCCCGAAGCCTGACCCTCACCCGTCCCCTAATCCTAACCCGTACGCTAACACTACCCCGCGCCCTCACACGCACGCTCCCCCTAAACCGTTGCCGTACCCTCACCTGGACCCTAAACCGTCCCCGTCCCCTAACCCTAACCCTAGCCCGAACCCTAACCCTAACCCTTCCCCGAAGCCTGACCCTCACCCGTCCCCTAATCCTAAACCGTACGCTAACACTAACCCGCGACCTCACACCCACGCTCCCCCTAAAGCGTTGCCGTACCCTCACCTGGACCCTAAACCGTCCCCGTCCCCTAACCCTAAGCCTAGCCCGAACCCTAACCCTAACCCTTCCCCGAAGACTGACCCTCACCCGTCCCCTAATCCGAACCCATACGCTAACACTAACCCGCGCCCTCACACGCACGCTCCCCCTAAAGCGTTGCCGTACCCTCACCTGGACCCGAAACCGTCCCCATCCCCTAACCCTAAGCCTAGCCCGAACCCTAACCCTAACCCTTCCCCGAAGCCTGACCCTCACCCGTCCCCTAATCCTAAACTGTACTCTAACACTACCCCGCGCCCTCACACGCACGCTCCCCCTAAAGCGTTGCCGTATCCTCACCTGGACCCTAAACCGTCCCCGTCACCTAACCCTAACCCTAGCCCGAACCCTAACCCTAACCCTTCCCCGAAGCATGACCCTCACCCGTCCCCTAATCCTAACCCGTACGCTAACACTAACCCGCGCTCTCACACGCACGCTCCCCCTAAAGCGTTGCCGTACCCTCACCTGGACCCTAAACCGTCCCCGTCCCCTATCCCTAACCCTAGCCCGAACCCTAACCCTAACACTTCCCCGAAGCCTGACCCTCATCCGTCCCCTAATCCTAACCCGTACGCTAACACTAACCCGCGCCCTCACACGCACGCTCCCCCTAAAGCATTGCCATACCCTCACCTGGACCCTAAAGCGTCCCCGTCCCCTAACCCTAACCCTAGCCCGAACCCTAACCCTAACCCTTCCCCGAAGCCTGACCCTCACCCATCCCCTAATCTTAACCCGTACGAGAACACTAACCCGCGCCCTCACACGCACGCTCCCCCTAAAGCGTTGCCGTACCCTCACCTGGACCCTAAACCGTCCCCGTCCCCTAACCCTAACCCTAGCCCGAACCCTAACCCTAACCCTTCCCCGAAGCCTGACCCTCACCCGTCCCCTAATCCTAATCCGTACGCTAACACTAACCCGCGCCCTCACACGCACGCTCCCCCTAAAGCGTTGCCGTACCCTCACCTGGACCCTAAACCGTCCCCGTCCCCTAACCCTAACCCTAGCCCGAACCCTAACCCTAACCCTTCCCCGAAGCCTGACCCTCACCCGTCCCCTAATCCTAACCTGTACGCTAACACTAACCCGCACCCTCACACGCACGCTCCCCCTAAAGCGTTGCCGTACCCTCACCTGGACCCTAAACCGTCCCCGTCCCCTAACCCTAACCCTAGCCCGAACCCTAACCCTAACCCTTCCCCGAAGCCTGACCCTCACCCGTCCCCTAATCCTAACCCGTACGCTAACACTAACCCGCGCCCTCACACCCACGCTCCCCCTAAAGCGTTGCCGTACCCTCACCTGGACCCTAAACCGTCCCCGTCCCCTAACCCTAACCCTAGCCCGAACCCTAACCCTAACCCTTCCCCGAAGCCTGACCCTCACCCGTCACCTAATCCTAACCCGTACGCTAACACTAACCCGCGCCCTCACACGCACGCTCCCCCTAAAGCGTTGCCGTACCCTCACCTGGACCCTAAACCGTCCCCGTCCCCTAACCCTAACCCTAGCCCGAACCCTAACCCTAACCCTTCCCCGAAGCCTGACCCTCACCCGTCCCCTAATCCTAACCCGTACGCTAACACTACCCCGCGCCCTCACACGCACGCTCCCCCTAAACCGTTGCCGTACCCTCACCTGGACCCTAAACCGTCCCCGTCCCCTAACCCTTACCCTAGCCCGAACCCTAACCCTAACCCTTCCCCGAAGCCTGACCCTCACCCGTCCCCTAATCCTAAACCGTACGCTAACACTAACCCGCGACCTCACACCCACGCTCCCCCTAAAGCGTTGCCGTACCCTCACCTGGACCCTAAACCGTCCCCGTCCCCTAACCCTAAGCCTAGCCCGAACCCTAACCCTAACCCTTCCCCGAAGACTGACCCTCACCCGTCCCCTAATCCGAACCCGTACGCTAACACTAACCCGCGCCCTCACACGCACGCTCCCCCTAAAGCATTGCCATACCCTCACCTGGACCCTAAAGCGTCCCCGTCCCCTAACCCTAACCCTAGCCCGAACCCTAACCCTAACCCTTCCCCGAAGCCTGACCCTCACCCGTCCCCTAATCCTATTCCGTACGCTAACACTAACCCGCGCCCTCACACGCACGCTCCCCCTAAAGCGTTGCCGTACCCTCACCTGGACCCTAAACCGTCCCCGTCCCCTAACCCTAACCCTAGCCCGAACCCTAACCCTAACCCTTCCCCGAAGCCTGACCATCACCCGTCCCCTAATCCTAACCTGTACGCTAACACTAACCCGCACCCTCACACGCACGCTCCCCCTAAAGCGTTGCCGTACCCTCACCTGGACCCTAAACCGTCCCCGTCCCCTAACCCTAACCCTAGCCCGAACCCTAACCCTAACCCTTCCCCGAAGCCTGACCCTCACCCGTCCCCTAATCCTAACCCGTACGCTAACACTAACCCGCGCCCTCACACCCACGCTCCCCCTAAAGCGTTGCCGTACCCTCACCTGGACCCTAAACCGTCCCCGTCCCCTAACCCTAACCCTAGCCCGAACCCTAACCCTAACCCTTCCCCGAAGCCTGACCCTCACCCGTCACCTAATCCTAACCCGTACGCTAACACTAACCCGCGCCCTCACACGCACGCTCCCCCTAAAGCGTTGCCGTACCCTCACCTGGACCCTAAACCGTCCCCGTCCCCTAACCCTAACCCTAGCCCGAACCCTAACCCTAACCCTTCCCCGAAGCCTGACCCTCACCCGTCCCCTAATCCTAACCCGTACGCTAACACTACCCCGCGCCCTCACACGCACGCTCCCCCTAAACCGTTGCCGTACCCTCACCTGGACCCTAAACCGTCCCCGTCCCCTAACCCTAACCCTAGCCCGAACCCTAACCCTAACCCTTCCCCGAAGCCTGACCCTCACCCGTCCCCTAATCCTAAACCGTACGCTAACACTAACCCGCGACCTCACACCCACGCTCCCCCTAAAGCGTTGCCGTACCCTCACCTGGACCCTAAACCGTCCCCGTCCCCTAACCCTAAGCCTAGCCCGAACCCTAACCCTAACCCTTCCCCGAAGACTGACCCTCACCCGTCCCCTAATCCGAACCCATACGCTAACACTAACCCGCGCCCTCACACGCACGCTCCCCGTAAATCGTTGCCGTACCCTCACCTGGACCCGAAACCGTCCCCATCCCCTAACCCTAAGCCTAGCCCGAACCCTAACACTAACCCTTCCCCGAAGCCTGACCCTCACCCGTCCCCTAATCCTAAACTGTACTCTAACACTACCCCGCGCCCTCACACGCACGCTCCCCCTAAAGCATTGCCGTATCCTCACCTGGACCCTAAACCGTCCCCGTCACCTAACCCTAACCCTAGCCCGAACCCTAACCCTAACCCTTCCCCGAAGCATGACCCTCACCCGTCCCCTAATCCTAACCCGTACGCTAACACTAACCCGCGCTCTCACACGCACGCTCCCCCTAAAGCGTTGCCGTACCCTCACCTGGACCCTAAACCGTACCCGTCCCCTATCCCTAACCCTAGCCCGAACCCTAACCCTAACACTTCCCCGAAGCCTGACCCTCATCCGTCCCCTAATCCTAACCCGTACGCTAACACTAACCCGCGCCCTCACACGCACGCTCCCCCTAAAGCATTGCCATACCCTCACCTGGACCCTAAAGCGTCCCCGTCCCCTAACCCTAACCCTAGCCCGAACCCTAACCCTAACCCTTCCCCGAAGCCTGACCCTCACCCATCCCCTAATCTTAACCCGTACGAGAACACTAACCCGCGCCCTCACACGCACGCTCCCCCTAAAGCGTTGCCGTACCCTCACCTGGACCCTAAACCGTCCCCGTCCCCTAACCCTAACCCTAGCCCGAACCCTAACCCTAACCCTTCCCCGAAGCCTGACCCTCACCCGTTCCCTAATCCTAATCCGTACGCTAACACTAACCCGCGCCCTCACACGCACGCTCCCCCTAAAGCGTTGCCGTACCCTCACCTGGACCCTAAACCGTCCCCGTCCCCTAACCCTAACCCTAGCCCGAACCCTAACCCTAACCCTTCCCCGAAGCCTGACCCTCACCCGTCCCCTAATCCTAACCTGTACGCTAACACTAACCCGCACCCTCACACGCACGCTCCCCCTAAAGCGTTGCCGTACCCTCACCTGGACCCTAAACCGTCCCCGTCCCCTAACCCTAACCCTAGCCCGAACCCTAACCCTAACCCTTCCCCGAAGCCTGACCCTCACCCGTCCCCTAATCCTAACCCGTACGCTAACACTAACCCGCGCCCTCACACCCACGCTCCCCCTAAAGCGTTGCCGTACCCTCACCTGGACCCTAAACCGTCCCCGTCCCCTAACCCTAACCCTAGCCCGAACCCTAACCCTAACCCTTCCCCGAAGCCTGACCCTCACCCGTCACCTAATCCTAAGCCGTACGCTAACACTAACCCGCGCCCTCACACGCACGCTCCCCCTAAAGCGTTGCCGTACCCTCACCTGGACCCTAAACCGTCCCCGTCCCCTAACCCTAACCCTAGCCCGAACCCTAACCCTAACCCTTCCCCGAAGCCTGACCCTCACCCTTCCCCTAATCCTAACCCGTACGCTAACACTACCCCGCGCCCTCACACGCACGCTCCCCCTAAACCGTTGCCGTACCCTCACCTGGACCCTAAACCGTCCCCGTCCCCTAACCCTAACCCTAGCCCGAACCCTAACCCTAACCCTTCCCCGAAGCCTGACCCTCACCCGTCCCCTAATCCTAAACCGTACGCTAACACTAACCCGCGACCTCACACCCACGCTCCCCCTAAAGCGTTGCCGTACCCTCACCTGGACCCTAAACCGTCCCCGTCCCCTAACCCTAAGCCTAGCCAGAACCCTAACCCTAACCCTTCCCCGAAGACTGACCCTCACCCGTCCCCTAATCCGAACCCGTACGCTAACACTAACCCGCGCCCTCACACGCACGCTCCCCCTAAAGCGTTGCCGTACCCTCACCTGGACCCGAAACCGTCCCCATCCCCTAACCCTAAGCCTAGCCCGAACCCTAACCCTAACCCTTCCCCGAAGCCTGACCCTCACCCGTCCCCTAATCCTAAACTGTACTCTAACACTACCGCGCGCCCTCACACGCACGCTCCCCCTAAAGCGTTGCCGTATCCTCGCCTGGACCCTAAACCGTCCCCGTCACCTAACCCTAACCCTAGCCCGAACCCTAACCCTAACCCTTCCCCGAAGCATGACCCTCACCCGTCCCCTAATCCTAACCCGTACGCTAACACTAACCCGCGCTCTCACACGCACGCTCCCCCTAAAGCGTTGCCGTACCCTCACCTGGACCCTAAACCCTCCCCGTCCCCTATCCCTAACCCTAGCCCGAACCCTAACCCTAACACTTCCCCGAAGCCTGACCCTCATCCGTCCCCTAATCCTAACCCGTACGCTAACACTAACCCGCGCCCTCACACGCATGCTCCCCCTAAAGCATTGCCATACCCTCACCTGGACCCTAAAGCGTCCCCGTCCCCTAACCCTAACCCTAGCCCGAACCCTAACCCTAACCCTTCCCCGAAGCCTGACCCTCACCCGTCCCCTAATCCTAATCCGTACGCTAACACTAACCCGCACCCTCACACGTACGCTCCCCCTAAAGCGTTGCCGTACCCTCTCCTGGACCCTAAACCGTCCCCGTCCCCTAACCCTAACCCTAGCCCGAACCCTAACCCTAACCCTTCCCCGAAGCCTGACCCTCACCCGTCCCTTAATCCTAAACCGTATGCTAACACTAACCCACGCCCTCACACGCACGCTCCCCCTAAAGCGTTGCCGTACCCTCACATGGACCCTAAACCGTCCCCGTCCCCTAACCCTAACCCTAGCCCGAACCCTAACCCTAACCCTTCCCCGAAGCCTGACCCTCACCCGTCCCCTAATCCTAACCCGTACGCTAACACTAACCCACGCCCTCACACACACGCTCCCCCTAAAGCGTTGCCGTACCCTCACCTGGACCCTAAACCGTCCCCGTCCCCTAACCCTAACCCTAGCCCGAACCCTAACCCTAACCCTTCCCCGAAGCCTGACCCTCACCCGTCCCCTAATCCTAACCCATACGCTAACACTAACCCGCGCCCTCACACGCACGCTCCCCCTAAAGCATTGCCATACCCTCACCTGGACCCTAAACCGTCCCCGTCCCCTAACCCTAGCCCGAACCCTAACCCTAACCCTTCCCCGAAGCCTGACCCTCACCCGTCCCCTAATCCTAACCAGTACGCTAACAGTAACCCACGCCCTCACACGCACGCTCCCCCTAAAGCGTTGCCGTACCCTCACCTGGACCCTAAACCGTCCCCGTCCCCTAACCCTAACCCTAGCCCGAACCCTAACCCTAACCCTACCCCGAAGCCTGACCCTCACCCGTCCCCTAATCCTAACCCGTACGCTAACACTAACCCGTGCCCTCACACGTACGCTCCCCCTAAAGCGTTGCCGTACCCTCCCCTGGACCATAAACCGTCCCCGTCCCCTAACCCTAACCCTAGCCTGAACCCTAACCCTAACCCTTCCCCGAAGCCTGACCCTCACCCGTCCCCTAATCCTAACCCGTACGCTAACACTAACCCGTGCCCTCACACGTACGCTCCCCCTAAAGCGTTGCCGTACCGTCCCCTGGATCCTAAACCGTCCCCGTCCCCCTAACCCTAACCCTAGCCCGAACCCTAACCCTAACCCTTCCCCGAAGCCTAACCCTCACCCGTCCCCTAATCCTAACCCGTACGCTAACACTAACCCGCGCCCTCACACGCACGCTCCCCCTAAAGCGTTGCCGTACCCTCACCTGGACCCTAAACCGTCCCCGTCCCCTAACCCTAACCCTAGCCCGAACCCTATCCCTAACGCTTCCCCGAAGCCTGACCCTCACCCGTCCCCTAATCCTAACCCGTACGCTAACACTAACCCGCGCCCTCACACGCACGCTCCCACTAAAGCGTTGCCGTACCCTCACCTGGACCCTAAACCGTCCCCGTCCCCTAACCCTAACCCTAGCCCGAACCCTAACCCTAACCCTTCCCCGAAGCCTGACCCTCACCCGTCCCCTAATCCTAACCCGTACGCTAACACTAACCCGCGCCCTCACACGCACGCTCCCCCTAAATCGTTGCCGTACCCTCACCTGGACCCTAAACCGTCCCCGTCCCCTAACCCTAACCCTAGCCCGAACCCTAACCCTAACCCTTCCCCGAAGCCTGACCCTCACCCGTCTCCTAATCCTAACCCATACGCTAACACTAACCCGCGCCCTCACACGCACGCTCCCCCTAAAGCATTGCCATACCCTCACCTGGACCCTAAAGCGTCCCCGTCCCCTAACCCTAGCCCGAACCCTAACCCTAACCCTTCCCCGAAGCCTGACCCTCACCCGTCCCCTAATCCTAACCCGTATGCTAACAGTAACCCACGCCCTCACACGCACGCTCCCCCTAAAGCGTTGCCGTACCCTCACCTGGACCCTAAACCGTCCCCGTCCCCTAACCCTAACCCTAGCCCGAACCCTAACCCTAACGCTTCCCCGAAGCCTGACCCTCACCCGTCCCCTAATCCTAACCCGTACGCTAACACTAACCCGCGCCCTCACACGCACGCTCCCCCTAAAGCGTTGCCGTACCCTCACCTGGACCCTAAACCGTCCCCGTCCCCTAACCCTAACCCTAGCCCGAACCCTAACCCTAACCCTACCCCGAAGCCTGACCCTCACCCGTCCCCTAATCCTAACCCGTACGCTAACACTAACCCGTGCCCTCACACGTACGCTCCCCCTAAAGCGTTGCCGTACCCTCCCCTGGACCATAAACCGTCCCCGTCCCCTAACCCTAACCCTAACCCGAACCCTAACCCTAACCCTTCCCCGAAGCCTGACCCTCACACGTCCCCTAATCCTAACCGGTACGCTAACACTAACCCGCGCCCTCACACGCACGCTCCCCCTAAAGCGTTGCCGTACCCTCACCTGGACCCTAAACCGTCCCCGTCCCCTAACCCTAACCCTAGCCCGAACCCTAACCCTAAACCTTCCCCGAAGCCTGACCCTCACCCGTCCCCTAATCCTAACCCGTACGCTAACACTAACCCGGGCCCTCACACGTACGCTCCCCCTAAAGCGTTGCCGTACCCTCTCCTGGACCCTAAACTGTCCCCGTCCCCTAACCCTAACCCTAGCCCGAACCCTAACCCTAACACTTCCCCGAAGCCTGACCCTCACCCGTCCCTTAATCCTAAACCGTATGCTAACACTAACCCACGCCCTCACACGCACGCTCCCCCTAAAGCGTTGCCGTACCCTCACATGGACCCTAAACCGTCCCCGTCCCCTAACCCTAACCCTAGCCCGAACTCTAACCCTAACCCTTCCCCGAAGCCTGACCCTCACCCGTCCCCTAATCCTAACCCGTACGCTAACACTAACCCGCGCCCTCACACACACGCTCCCCCTAAAGCGTTGCCGTACCCTCACCTGGACCCTAAACCGTCCCCGTCCCCTAACCCTAACCCTAGCCCGAACCCTAACCCTAACCCTTCCGCGAAGCCTGACCCTCACCCGTCCCCTAATCCTAACCCATACGCTAACACTAACCCGCGCCCTCACACGCACGCTCCCCCTAAAGCGTTGCCGTACCCTCACCTGGACCCTAAACCGTCCCCGTCCCCTAAACCTAACCCTAGCCCGAACCCTAACCCTAACCCTTCCCCGAAGCCTGACCCTCACCCGTCCCCTAATCCTAACCCGTACGCTAACACTAACCCGCGCCCTCACACACACGCTCCCCCTAAAGCGTTGCCGTACCCTCACCTGGACCCTAAACCGTCCCCGTCCCCTAACCCTAACCCTAGCCCGAACCCTAACCCTAACACTTCCCCGAAGCCTGACCCTCACCCGTCCCCTAATCCTAACCCGTACGCTAACACTAACCCGCGCCCTCACATGCACGCTCCCCCTAAAGCGTTGCCGTACCCTCACCTGGACCCTAAACCGAGCCCGTCCCCTAACCCTAACCCTAGCCCGAACCCTAACCCTAACCCTTCCCCGAAGCCTGACCCTCACCCGTCCCCTAATCCTAACCCGTACGCTAACACTAACCCGCGCCCTCACACCCACGCTCCCCCTAAAGCGTTGCCGTACCCTCACCTGGACCCTAAACCGTCCCCGTCCCCTAACCCTAACCCTAGCCCGAACCCTAACCCTAACCCTTCCCCGAAGCCTGACCCTCACCCGTCACCTAATCCTAACCCGTACGCTAACACTAACCCGCGCCCTCACACGCACGCTCCCCCTAAAGCGTTGCCGTACCCTCACCTGGACCCTAAACCGTCCCCGTCCCCTAACCCTAACCCTAGCCCGAACCCTAACCCTAACCCTTCCCCGAAGCCTGACCCTCACCCGTCCCCTAATCCTAACCCGTACGCTAACACTACCCCGCGCCCTCACACGCACGCTCCCCCTAAACCGTTGCCGTACCCTCACCTGGACCCTAAACCGTCCCCGTCCCCTAACCCTAACCCTAGCCCGAACCCTAACCCTAACCCTTCCCCGAAGCCTGACCCTCACCCGTCCCCTAATCCTAAACCGTACGCTAACACTAACCCGCGACCTCACACCCACGCTCCCCCTAAAGCGTTGCCGTACCCTCACCTGGACCCTAAACCGTCCCCGTCCCCTAACCCTAAGCCTAGCCCGAACCCTAACCCTAACCCTTCCCCGAAGACTGACACTCACCCTTCCCCTAATCCGAACCCGTACGCTAACACTATCCCGCGCTCTCACACGCACGCTCCCCCTAAAGCGTTGCCGTACCCTCACCTGGACCCGAAACCGTCCCCATCCCCTAACCCTAAGCCTAGCCCGAACCCTAACCCTAACCCTTCCCCGAAGCCTGACCCTCACCCGTCCCCTAATCCTAAACTGTACTCTAACACTACCCCGCGCCCTCACACGCACGCTCCCCCTAAAGCGTTGCCGTATCCTCACCTGGACCCTAAACCGTCCCCGTCACCTAACCCTAACCCTAGCCCGAACCCTAACCCTAACCCTTCCCCGAAGCATGACCCTCACCCGTCCCCTAATCCTAACCCGTACGCTAACACTAACCCGCGCTCTCACACGCACGCTCCCCCTAAAGCGTTGCCGTACCCTCACCTGGACCCTAAACCGTCCCCGTCCCCTATCCCTAACCCTAGCCCGAACCCTAACCCTAACACTTCCCCGAAGCCTGACCCTCATCCGTCCCCTAATCCTAACCCGTACGCTAACACTAACCCGCGCCCTCACACGCATGCTCCCCCTAAAGCATTGCCATACCCTCACCTGGACCCTAAAGCGTCCCCGTCCCCTAACCCTAACCCTAGCCCGAACCCTAACCCTAACCCTTCCCCGAAGCCTGACCCTCACCCGTCCCCTAATCCTAATCCGTACGCTAACACTAACCCGCGCCCTCACACGTACGCTCCCCCTAAAGCGTTGCCGTACCCTCTCCTGGACCCTAAACCGTCCCCGTCCCCTAACCCTAACCCTAGCCCGAACCCTAACCCTAACCCTTCCCCGAAGCCTGACCCTCACCCGTCCCTTAATCCTAAACCGTATGCTAACACTAACCCACGCCCTCACATGCACGCTCCCCCTAAAGCGTTGCCGTACCCTCACATGGACCCTAAACCGTCCCCGTCCCCTAACCCTAACCCTAGCCCGAACCCTAACCCTAACCCTTCCCCGAAGCCTGACCCTCACCCGTCCCCTAATCCTAACCCGTACGCTAACACTAACCCACGCCCTCACACACACGCTCCCCCTAAAGCGTTGCCGTACCCTCACCTGGACCCTAAACCGTCCCCGTCCCCTAACCCTAACCCTAGCCCGAACCCTAACCCTAACCCTTCCCCGAAGCCTGACCCTCACCCGTCCCCTAATCCTAACCCATACGCTAACACTAACCCGCGCCCTCACACGCACGCTCCCCCTAAAGCATTGCCATACCCTCACCTGGACCCTAAACCGTCCCCGTCCCCTAACCCTAGCCCGAACCCTAACCCTAACCCTTCCCCGAAGCCTGACCCTCACCCGTCCCCTAATCCTAACCAGTACGCTAACAGTAACCCACGCCCTCACACGCACGCTCCCCCTAAAGCGTTGCCGTACCCTCACCTGGACCCTAAACCGTCCCCGTCCCCTAACCCTAACCCTAGCCCGAACCCTAACCCTAACCCTACCCCGAAGCCTGACCCTCACCCGTCCCCTAATCCTAACCCGTACGCTAACACTAACCCGTGCCCTCACACGTACGCTCCCCCTAAAGCGTTGCCGTACCCTCCCCTGGACCATAAACCGTCCCCGTCCCCTAACCCTAACCCTAGCCTGAACCCTAACCCTAACCCTTCCCCGAAGCCTGACCCTCACCCGTCCCCTAATCCTAACCCGTACGCTAACACTAACCCGTGCCCTCACACGTACGCTCCCCCTAAAGCGTTGCCGTACCGTCCCCTGGATCCTAAACCGTCCCCGTCCCCCTAACCCTAACCCTAGCCCGAACCCTAACCCTAACCCTTCCCCGAAGCCTAACCCTCACCCGTCCCCTAATCCTAACCCGTACGCTAACACTAACCCGCGCCCTCACACGCACGCTCCCCCTAAAGCGTTGCCGTACCCTCACCTGGACCCTAAACCGTCCCCGTCCCCTAACCCTAACCCTAGCCCGAACCCTATCCCTAACGCTTCCCCGAAGCCTGACCCTCACCCGTCCCCTAATCCTAACCCGTACGCTAACACTAACCCGCGCCCTCACACGCACGCTCCCTCTAAAGCGTTGCCGTACCCTCACCTGGACCCTAAACCGTCCCCGTCCCCTAACCCTAACCCTAGCCCGAACCCTAACCCTAACCCTTCCCCGAAGCCTGACCCTCACCCGTCCCCTAATCCTAACCCGTACGCTAACACTAACCCGCGCCCTCACACGCACGCTCCCCCTAAATCGTTGCCGTACCCTCACCTGGACCCTAAACCGTCCCCGTCCCCTAACCCTAACCCTAGCCCGAACCCTAACCCTAACCCTTCCCCGAAGCCTGACCCTCACCCGTCTCCTAATCCTAACCCATACGCTAACACTAACCCGCGCCCTCACACGCACGCTCCCCCTAAAGCATTGCCATACCCTCACCTGGACCCTAAAGCGTCCCCGTCCCCTAACCCTAGCCCGAACCCTAACCCTAACCCTTCCCCGAAGCCTGACCCTCACCCGTCCCCTAATCCTAACCCGTATGCTAACAGTAACCCACGCCCTCACACGCACGCTCCCCCTAAAGCGTTGCCGTACCCTCACCTGGACCCTAAACCGTCCCCGTCCCCTAACCCTAACCCTAGCCCGAACCCTAACCCTAACGCTTCCCCGAAGCCTGACCCTCACCCGTCCCCTAATCCTAACCCGTACGCTAACACTAACCCGCGCCCTCACACGCACGCTCCCCCTAAAGCATTGCCGTACCCTCACCTGGACCCTAAACCGTCCCCGTCCCCTAACCCTAACCCTAGCCCGAACCCTAACCCTAACCCTACCCCGAAGCCTGACCCTCACCCGTCCCCTAATCCTAACCCGTACGCTAACACTAACCCGTGCCCTCACACGTACGCTCCCCCTAAAGCGTTGCCGTACCCTCCCCTGGACCATAAACCGTCCCCGTCCCCTAACCCTAACCCTAACCCGAACCCTAACCCTAACCCTTCCCCGAAGCCTGACCCTCACACGTCCCCTAATCCTAACCGGTACGCTAACACTAACCCGCGCCCTCACACGCACGCTCCCCCTAAAGCGTTGCCGTACCCTCACCTGGACCCTAAACCGTCCCCGTCCCCTAACCCTAACCCTAGCCCGAACCCTAACCCTAAACCTTCCCCGAAGCCTGACCCTCACCCGTCCCCTAATCCTAACCCGTACGCTAACACTAACCCGGGCGCTCACACGTACGCTCCCCCTAAAGCGTTGCCGTACCCTCTCCTGGACCCTAAACTGTCCCCGTCCCCTAACCCTAACCCTAGCCCGAACCCTAACCCTAACCCTTCCCCGAAGCCTGACCCTCACCCGTCCCTTAATCCTAAACCGTATGCTAACACTAACCCACGCCCTCACACGCACGCTCCCCCTAAAGCGTTGCCGTACCCTCACATGGACCCTAAACCGTCCCCGTCCCCTAACCCTAACCCTAGCCCGAACCCTAACCCTAACCCTTCCCCGAAGCCTGACCCTCACCCGTCCCCTAATCCTAACGCGTACGCTAACACTAACCCGCGCCCTCACACACACGCTCCCCCTAAAGCGTTGCCGTACCCTCACCTGGACCCTAAACCGTCCCCGTCCCCTAACCCTAACCCTAGCCCGAACCCTAACCCTAACCCTTCCGCGAAGCCTGACCCTCACCCGTCCCCTAATCCTAACCCATACGCTAACACTAACCCGCGCCCTCACACGCACGCTCCCCCTAAAGCATTGCCATACCCTCACCTGGACCCTAAACCGTCCCCGTCCCCTAACCCTAGCCCGAACCCTAACCCTAACCCTTCCCCGAAGCCTGACCCTCACCCGTCCCCTAATCCTAACCCGTACGCTAACAGTAACCCACGCCCTCACACGCACGCTCCCCCTAAAGCGTTGCCGTACCCTCACCTGGACCCTAAACCGTCCCCGTCCCCTAACCCTAACCCTAGCCCGAACCCTAACCCTAACCCTACCCCGAAGCCTGACCCTCACCCGTCCCCTAATCCTAACCCGTACGCTAACACTAACCCGTGCCCTCACACGTACGCTCCCCCTAAAGCGTTGCCGTACCCTCCCCTGGACCATAAACCGTCCCCGTCCCCTAACCCTAACCCTAGCCTGAACCCTAACCCTAACCCTTCCCCGAAGCCTGACCCTCACCCGTCCCCTAATCCTAACCCGTACGCTAACACTAACCCGTGCCCTCACACGTACGCTCCCCCTAAAGCGTTGCCGTACCGTCCCCTGGATCCTAAACCGTCCCCGTCCCCCTAACCCTAACCCTAGCCCGAACCCTAATCCTAACCCTTCCCCGAAGCCTAACCCTCACCCGTCCCCTAATCCTAACCCGTACGCTAACACTAACCCGCGCCCTCACACGCACGCTCCCCCTAAAGCGTTGCCGTACCCTCACCTGGACCCTAAACCGTCCCCGTCCCCTAACCCTAACCCTAGCCCGAACCCTATCCCTAACGCTTCCCCGAAACCTGACCCTCACCCGTCCCCTAATCCTAACCCGTACGCTAACACTAACCCGCGCCCTCACACGCACGCTCCCACTAAAGCGTTGTCGTACCCTCACCTGGACCCTAAACCGTCCCCGTCCCCTAACCCTAACCCTAGCCCGAACCCTAACCCTAACCCTTCCCCGAAGCCTGACCCTCACCCGTCCCCTAATCCTAAGCCGTACGCTAACACTAACCCGCGCCCTCACACGCACGCTCCCCCTAAATCGTTGCCGTACCCTCACCTGGACCCTAAACCGTCCCCGTCCCCTAACCCTAACCCTAGCCCGAACCCTAACCCTAACCCTTCCCCGAAGCCTGACCCTCACCCGTCTCCTAATCCTAACCCATACGCTAACACTAACCCGCGCCCTCACACGCACGCTCCCCTTAAAGCATTGCCATACCCTCACCTGGACCCTAAACCGTCCCCGTCCCCTAACCCTAGCCCGAACCCTAACCCTAACCCTTCCCCGAAGCCTGACCCTCACCCGTCCCCTAATCCTAACCCGTATGCTAACAGTAACCCACGCCCTCACACGCACGCTCCCCCTAAAGCGTTGCCGTACCCTCACCTGGACCCTTAACCGTCCCCGTCGCCTAACCCTAACCCTAGCCCGAACCCTAACCCTAACCGTTCCCAGAAGCCTGACCCTCACCCGTCCCCTAATCCTAACCCGTACGCTAACACTATCCCACGCCCTCACACCCACGCTCCCCCTAAAGCATTGCCGTACCCTCACCTGGACCCTAAACCGTCCCCGTCCCCTAACCCTAACCCTAGCCCGAACCCTTACCCTAACCCTTCCCCGAAGCCTGACCCTCACCCATCCCTTAATCCTAACCCGTACGATAACACTACCCCGCGCCCTCACACGCACGCTCCCCCTAAAGCGTTGCCGTACCCTCACCTGGACCCTAAACCGTCCCCGTCCCCTAACCCTAACCCTAGCCCGAACCCTAACCCTAACACTTCCCCGAAGCCTGACCCTCACCCGTCCCCTAATCCTAACCCGTACGCTAACACTAACCCACGCCCTCACACGCACGCTCCCCCTAAAGCGTTGCCGTACCCTCACCTGGACCCTAAACCGTCCCCGTCCCCTAACCCTAACCCTAGCCCGAACCCTAACCCTAACCCTTCCCCGAAGCCTGACCCTTACCCGTCCCCTAATCCTAACCCGTACGCTAACACTAACCCGCGCCCTCACACACACGCTCCCCCTAAAGCGTTGCCGTACCCTCACCTGGACCCTAAACCGTCCCCGTCCCCTAACCCTAACCCTAGCCCGAACCCTAACCCTAACACTTCCCCGAAGCCTGACCCTCACCCGTCCCCTAATCCTAACCCGTACGCTAACACTAACCCGCGCCCTCACATGCACGCTCCCCCTAAAGCGTTGCCGTACCCTCACCTGGACCCTAAACCGAGCCCGTCCCCTAACCCTAACCCTAGCCCGAACCCTAACCCTAACCCTTCCCCGAAGCCTGACCCTCACCCGTCCCCTAATCCTAAGCCGTACGCTAACACTAACCCACGCCCTCACACGCACGCTCCCCCTAAAGCGTTGCTGTACCCTCACCTGGACCCTAAACCGTCCCCGTCCCCTAACCCTAACCCTAGCCCGAACCCTAACCCTAACCCTTCCCCGAAGCCTGACCCTCACCCGTCCCCTATCCTAACCCGTACACTAACAGTAACCCGCGCCCTCACACGCACGCTCCCCCTAAAGCGTTGCCGTACCCTCGCCTGGACCCTAAACCGTCCCCGTCCCCTAACCCTAACCCTAGACCGAACACTAACCCTAACCCTTCCCCGAAGCCTGACCCTCACCCGTCCCCTAATCCTAACCCGTACGCTAACACTAACCCGTGCCCTCACACGTACGCTCCCCCTAAAACATTGCCGTACCCTCCCCTGGACCCTAAACCGTCCCCGTCCCCTAACCCTAACCATAGCCCGAACCCTAACCCTAACCCTTCCCCGAAGCCTGACCCTCACCCGTCCCCTAATCCTAAACCGTACGCTAACACTAACCCGTGCCCTCACACGTACGCTCCCCCTAAAGCGTTGCCGTACCCTCAACTGGACCCTAAACCGTCCCCGTCCCCCTAACCCTAACCCTAGCCCGAACCCTAACCCTAATCCTTCCCCGAAGCCTGACGCTCACCCGTCCCCTAATCCTAACCCATACGCTAACACTAACCCGCGCCCTCACACGCACGCTCCCCCTAAAGCGTTGCCGTACCCTCACCTGGACTCTAAACCGTCCCCGTCCCCTAACCCTAAGCCTAGCCCGAACCCTAACCCTAACCCTTCCCCGAAGCCTGACCCTCACCCGTCCCCTAATCCGAACCCGTACGCTAACACTAACCCGCGCCCTCACATGCACGCTCCCCCTAAAGCGTTGCCGTACCCTCACCTGGACCCTAAACCGAGCCCGTCCCCTAACCCTAACCCTAGCCCGAACCCTAACCCTAACCCTTCCCCGAAGCCTGACCCTCACCCGTCCCCTAATCCTAACCCGTACGCTAACACTAACCCACGCCCTCACACGCACGCTCCCCCTAAAGCATTGCCGTACCCTCACCTGGACCCTAAACCGTCCCCGTCCCCTAACCCTAACCCTAGCCCGAACCCTAACCCTAACCCTTCCCCGAAGCCTGACCCTCACCCGTCACGTAATCCTAACCCGTACGCTAACACTAACCCGCGCCCTCACACGCACGCTCCCCCTAAAGCGTTGCCGTACCCTCACCTGGACCCTAAACCGTCCCCGTCCCCTAACCCTAACCCTAGCCCGAACCCTAACCCTAACCCTTCCCCGAAGCCTGACCCTCACCCGTCCCCTAATCCTAATCCGTACGCTAACACTAACCCGCGCCCTCACACGCACGCTCCCCCTAAAGCGTTGCCGTACCCTCACCTTGACCCTAAACCGTCCCCGTCCCCTAACCCTAACCCTAGCCCGAACCCTAACCCTAACCCTTCCCCGAATCCTGACCCTCACCCGTCCCCTAATCCTAACCTGTACGCTAACACTAACCCGCACCCTCACACGCACGCTCCCCCTAAATCGTTGCCGTACCCTCACCTGGACCCTAAACCGTCCCCGTCCCCTAACCCTAACCCTAGCCCGAACCCTAACCCTAACCCTTCCCCGAAGCCTGACCCTCACCCGTCCCCTAATCCTAACCCGTATGCTAACAGTAACCCACGCCCTCACACGCACGCTCCCCCTAAAGCGTTGCCGTACCCTCACCTGGACCCTAAACCGTCCCCGTCCCCTAACCCTAACCCTAGCCCGAACCCTAACCCTAACGCTTCCCCGAAGCCTGACCCTCACCCGTCCCCTAATCCTAACCCGTACGCTAACACTAACCCGCGCCCTCACACGCACGCTCCCCCTAAAGCGTTGCCGTACACTCACCTGGACCCTTAACCGTCCCCGTCGCCTAACCCTAACCCTAGCCCGAACCCTAACCCTAACCCTTCCCAGAAGCCTGACCCTCACCCGTCCCCTAATCCTAACCCGTACGCTAACACTATCCCACGCCCTCACACCCACGCTCCCCCTAAAGCATTGCCGTACCCTCACCTGGACCCTAAACCGTCCCCGTCCCCTAACCCTAACCCTAGCCCGAACCCTAACCCTAACCCTTCCCCGAAGCCTGACCCTCACCCATCCCCTAATCCTAACCCTTACGATAACACTACCCCGCGCCCTCACACGCACGCTCCCCCTAAAGCGTTGCCGTACCCTCACCTGGACCCTAAACCGTCCCCGTCCCCTAACCCTAACCCTAGCCCGAACCCTAACCCTAACACTTCCCCGAAGCCTGACCCTCACCCGTCCCCTAATCCTAACCCGTACGCTAACACTAACCCACGCCCTCACACGCACGCTCCCCCTAAAGCGTTGCCGTACCCTCACCTGGACCCTAAACCGTCCCCGTCCCCAAACCCTAACCCTAGCCCGAACCCTAACCCTAACCCTTCCCCGAAGCCTGACCCTCACCCGTCCCCTAATCCTAACCCGTACGCTAACACTAACCCGCGCCCTCACACACACGCTCCCCCTAAAGCGTTGCCGTACCCTCACCTGGACCCTAAACCGTCCCCGTCCCCTAACCCTAACCCTAGCCCGAACCCTAACCCTAACACTTCCCCGAAGCCTGACCCTCACCCGTCCCCTAATCCTAACCCGTACGCTAACACTAACCCGCGCCCTCACATGCACGCTCCCCCTAAAGCGTTGCCGTACCCTCACCTGGACCCTAAACCGAGCCCGTCCCCTAACCCTAACCCTAGCCCGAACCCTAACCCTAACCCTTCCCCGAAGCCTGACCCTCACCCGTCCCCTAATCCTAAGCCGTACGCTATCACTAACCCACGCCCTCACACGCACGCTCCCCCTAAAGCGTTGCCGTACCCTCACCTGGACCCTAAAGCGTCCCCGTCCCCTAACCCTAACCCTAGCCCGAACACTAACCCTAACCCTTCCCCGAAGCCTGACCCTCAAACGTCCCCTAATCTTAACACGTACGCTAACACTAACCCGCGACTTCACACGCACGCTCCCCTTAAAGCGTTGCCGTACCCTTACCTGGACCCTAAACCGTCCCCGTCCCCTAACCCTAACCCTAGCCCGAACCCTAACCCTAACCCTTCCCCGAAGCCTGACCCTCACCCGTCCCCTAATCCTAACCCGTACGCTAACACTAACCCGCGCCCTCACACGCACGCTCCCCCTAAAGCGTTGCCGTACCCTCAACTGGACCCTAAACCGTCCCCGTCCCCTAACCCTAACCCTAGCCCGAACCCTAACCCTAACCCTTCCCCGAAGCCTGACCCTCACCCGTCCCCTAATCCTAACCCGTACGTTAACACTAACCCGCGCCTTCACACGCACGCTCCCCCTAAAGCGTTGCCGTACCCTCACCTGGACCCTAAACCGTCCCCGTCCCCTAACCCTAACCCTAGCCCGAACCCTAACCCTAACCCTTCCCCGAAGCCTGACCCTCACCCGTCCCCTAATCCTAACCCGTACGCTAACACTAACCCGCGCCCTCACACGCACGGTCCCCCTAAAGCGTTGCCGTACCCTCACCTGGACCCTAAACCGTCCCCGTCCCCTAACCCTAACCCTAGCCCGAACACTAACCCTAACCCTTCCCCGAAGCCTGACCCTCACCCGTCCCCTAATCCTAACCCGTATGCTAACACTAACCCGCGCCCTCACACGCATGCTCCCCCTAAAGCGTTGCCGTACCCTCACCTGGACCCTAAACCGTCCCCGTCCCCTAACCCTAAGCCTAGCCCGAACCCTAACCCTAACCCTTCCCCGAAGCCTGACCCTCACCCATCCCCTATTCCTAACCCGTACGTTAACACTAACCCGCGCCCTCACACGCACGCTCCCCCTAAAGCGTTGCCGTACCCTCACCTGGACCCTAAACCGTCCCCGTCCACTAACCCTAACCCTAGCCCGAACCCTAACCCTAACCCTTCCCCGAAGCATGACCCTCACCCGTCCCCTAATCCTAACCCGTACGCTAACACTAACCCGCGCCCTCACACGCACGCTCCCCCTAAAGCGTTGCCGTACCCTCACCTGGACCCTAAACCGTCCCCGTCCCCTAACCCTAACCCTAGCCCGAACCCTAACCCTAACCCTTCCCCGAAGCCTGACCCTCACCCGTCCCCTAATCCTAACCCGTACGCTAACACTAACCCGTGACCTCACACGTACGCTCCCCCTAAAGCATTGCCGTACCCTCCCCTGGACCCTAAACCGTCCCCGTCCCCTAACCCTAACCCTAGCCCGAACCCTAACCCTAACCCTTCCCCGAAGCCTGACCCTCACCCGTCCCCTAATCCTAAACCGTACGC
This sequence comes from Delphinus delphis, assembly GCF_949987515.2. Lineage (NCBI taxonomy): Eukaryota > Metazoa > Chordata > Mammalia > Artiodactyla > Delphinidae > Delphinus > Delphinus delphis. Next base: position 129,861 of record NW_027193010.1, read on the forward strand.
TAACACTAACCCGTGCCCTCACACGTACGCTCCCCCTAAAGCGTTGCCGTACCCTCAACTGGACCCTAAACCGTCCCCGTCCCCCTAACCCTAACCCTAGCCCGAACCCTAACCCTAATCCTTCCCCGAAGCCTGACGCTCACCCGTCCCCTAATCCTAACCCGTACGCTAAAACTAACCCGCGCGCTCACTCGTACGCTCCCCCTAAAGCGTTGCCGTACCCTCCCCTGGACCCTAAACCGTCCCCGACCCCTAACCCTAACCCTAGCCCGAACCCTAACCCTAACACTTCCCCGAAGCCTGACCCTCACCCGTCCCCTAATCCTAACCCGTACGCTAACACTAACCCGCGCCCTCACATGCACGCTCCCCCTAAAGCGTTGCCGTACCCTCACCTGGACCCTAAAGCGAGCCCGTCCCCTAACCCTAACCCTAGCCCGAACCCTAACCCTAACCCTTCCCCGAAGCCTGACCCTCACCCGTCCCCTAATCCTAACCCGTACGCTAACACTAACCCACGCCCTCACACGCACGCTCCCCCTAAAGCGTTGCCGTACCCTCACCTGGACCCTAAACCGTCCCCGTCACTTAACCCTAACCCTAGGACGAACCCTAACCCTAACCCTTCCCCGAAGCCTGACCCTCACCCGTCACGTAATCCTAACCCGTACGCTAACACTAATCCGCGCCCTCACACGCACGCTCCCCCTAAAGCGTTGCCGTACCCTCACCTGGACCCTAAACCGTCCCCGTCCCCTAACCCTAACCCTAGCCCGAACCCTAACCCTAACCCTTCCCCGAAGCCTGACCCTCACCCGTCCCCTAATCCTAACCCGTACGCTAACACTAACTCGCGCCCTCACACGCACGCTCCCCCTAAAGCGTTGCCGTACCCTCACCTGGACCCTAAACCGTCCCCGTCCCCTAACCCTAACCCTAGCCCGAACCCTAACCCTAACCCTTCCCCGAAGCCTGACCCTCACCCGTCCCCTAATCCTAACCCGTACGCTAACACTAACCCGCGCCCTCACACGCACGCTCCCCCTAAAGCGTTGCCGTACCCTCACCTGGACCCTAAACCGTCCCCGTCCCCTAACCCTAACCCTAGCCCGAACCCTAACCCTAACCCTTCCCCGAAGCCTGACCCTCACCCGTCCCCTAATCCTAACCCGTACGCTAACACTAACCCGCGCCCTCACACGCACGCTCCCCCTAAAGCGTTGCCGTACCCTCACCAGGACCCTAAACCGTCCCCGTCCCTTAACCCTAACCCTAGCCCGAACCCTAAACCTAACCCTTCCCCGAAGCATGACACTCACCCGTCCCCTAATCCTAACCCGTACGCTAACACTAACCCGCGCCCTCACACGCACGCTCCCCCTAAAGCGTTGCCGTACCCTCACCTGGACCCTAAACCGTCCCCGTCCCCTAACCCTAACCGTAGTCCGAACCCTAACCTTAACCCTTCCCCGAAGCCTGACCCACACCCGTCCCCTAATCCTAACCCGTACGCTAACACAAACCCGCGCCCTCACACGCACGCTCCCCCTAAAGCGTTGCCGTACCCTCACCTGGACCCTAAACCGTCCCCGTCCCCTAACCCTAGCCCTAGCTCGAACCCTAACCCTAACTCTTCCCTGAAGCCTGACCCTCACCCGTCCCCTAATCCTAACCCGTACGCTAACACTAACCCGCGCCCTCACACGTACGCTCCCCCTAAAGCGTTGCCGTACCCTCTCCTGGACCCTAAACCGTCCCCGTCCCCTAACCCTAACCCTAGCCCGAACCCTAACCCTAACCCTTCCCCGAAGCCTGACCCTCACCCTTCCCTTAATACTAACCCGTACGCTAACACTAACCCACGCCCTCACACGCACGCTCCCCCTAAAGCGTTGCTGTACCCTCACCTGGACCCTAAACCGTCCCCGTCCCCTAACCCTAACCCTAGCCCGAACCCTAACCCTAACCCTTCCCCGAAGCCTGACCCTCACCCGTCCCCTAATCCTAACCCGTACGCTAACACTAACCCGCGCCCTCACACGCACGCTCCCCCTAAAGCGTTGCCGTACCCTCACCTGGACCCTAAACCGTCCCCGATCCCTAACCCTAACCCTAGCCCGAACCCTATACCTAACCATTCCCCGAAGCCTGACCCTCACCTGTCCCCTAATCCTAACCCATACGCTAACACTAACCCGCGCCCTCACATGCACGCTCCCCCTAAAGCATTGCCATACCCTCACCTGGACCCTAAACCGTCCCCGTCCCCTAACCCTAGCCCGAACCCTAACCCTAACCCTTCCTCGAAGCCTGACCCTCACCCGTCCCCTAATCCTAACTCATACGCTAACACTAACCCGCGCCCTCACACGCACGCTCCCCCTAAAGCGTTGCCGTAACCTCACCTGGACCCTAAACCGTCCCCGTCCCCTAACCCTAACCCTAGCCCGAACCCTAACCCTAACACTTCCCCGAAGCCTGACCCTCACCCGTCCCCTAATCCTAAACCGTACGCTAACAGTAACCCGCGCCCTCACACGCACGCTCCCCCTAAAGCGTTGCCGTACCCTCACCTGGACCCTAAACCGTCCCCGTCCCCTAACCCTAACCCTAGCCCGAACCCTAACCCTAACCCTTCCCCGAAGCCTGACACTCACCTGTCCCCTAATCCTAACCCGTACGCTAACACTAACCCGTGCCCTCACACGTACGCTCCCCCTAAAGCGTTGCCGTACCCTCCCCTGGACCCTAAACCGTCCCCGTCCCTTAACCCTAACCCTAGCCCGAACCCTAACCCTAACCCTTCCCAGAAGCCTGACCCTCACCTGTCCCCTAATCCTAAACCGTACGCTAACACTAACCCGTGCCCTCACACGTACACTCCCCCTAAAGCATTGCCGTACCCTCCCCTGGACCCTAAACCGTCCCTGTCCCCTAACCCTAACCCTAGCCCGAACCCTAACCCTAACCTTTCCCCGAAGCCTGACCCTCACCCGTCCCCTAATCCTAACCCGTACGCTAACACTAACGCGCGCCCTCAAACGCACGCTCCCCCTAAAGCGTTGCCGTACCCTCACCTGGACCCTAAACCATCCCCGTTCCCTAACCCTAACCCTAGCCCGAACCCTAACCCTAACCCTTCCCCGAAGCCTGACCCTCACCCGTCCCCTAATCCTAACCCGTACGCTAACACTAACCCGCGCCCTCACACCCACGCTCCCCCTAAAGCGTTGCCGTACCCTCACCTGGACCCTAAACCGTCCCCGTCCCCTAACCCTAACCCTAGCCCGAACCCTAACCCTAACCCTTCCCCGAAGCCTGACCCTCACCCGTCCCCTAATCCTAACCCGTACGCTAACACTACCCCACGCCCTCACACGCACGCTCCCCCTAAAGCGTTGCCGTACCCTCACCTGGACCCTGAAGCGTCCCCGTCCCCTAACCCTAACCCTAGCCCGAACACTAACCCTAACCCTTCCCCGAAGCCTGACCCTCAAACGTCCCCTAATCCTAACCCGTACGCTAACACTAACCCGCGACTTCACACGCACGCTCCCCTTAAAGCGTTGCCGTACCCTTACCTGGACCCTAAACCGTCCCTGTCCCCTAACCCTAACCCTAGCCCGAACCCTAACCCTAACCCTTCCCCGAAGCCTGACCCTCACCCGTCCCCTAATCCTAACCCGTACGCTAACACTAACCCGCGCCCTCACACGCACGCTCCCCCTAAAGCGTTGCCGTACCCTCACCTGGACCCTAAACCGTCCCCGTCCCCTAACCCTAACCCTAGCCCGAACCCTAACCCTAACCATTCCCCGAAGCCTGACACTCACCTGTCCCCTAATCCTAACCCGTACGCAAACACTAACCCGTGCCCTCACACGTACGCTCCCCCTAAAGCGTTGCCGTACCCTCCCCTGGACCCTAAACCGTCCCCGTCCCTTAACCCTAACCCTAGCCCGAACCCTAACCCTAACCCTTCCCAGAAGCCTGACCCTCACCTGTCCCCTAATCCTAAACAGTACGCTAACACTAACCCGTGCCCTCACACGTACACTCCCCCTAAAGCATTGCCGTACCCTCACCTGGACCCTAAACCGTCCCTGTCCCCTAACCCTAACCCTAGCCCGAACCCTAACCCTAACCTTTCCCCGAAGCCTGACCCTCACCCGTCCCCTAATCCTAACCCGTACGCTAACACTAACGCGCGCCCTCAAACGCACGCTCCCCCTAAAGCGTTGCCGTACCCTCACCTGGACCCTAAACCATCCCCGTTCCCTAACCCTAACCCTAGCCCGAACCCTAACACTAACCCTTCCCCGAAGCCTGACCCTCACCCGTCCCCTAATCCTAACCCGTACGCTAACACTAACCCGCGCCCTCACACCCACGCTCCCCCTAAAGCGTTGCCGTACCCTCACCTGGACCCTAAACCATCCCCGTCCCCTAACCCTAACCCTAGCCCGAACCCTAACCCTAACCCTTCCCCGAAGCCTGACCCTCACCCGTCCCCTAATCCTAACCCGTACGCTAACACTACCCCATGCCCTCACACGCACGCTCCCCCTAAAGCGTTGCCGTACCCTCACCTGGACCCTAAAGCGTCCCCGTCCCCTAACCCTAACCCTAGCCCGAACACTAACCCTAACCCTTCCCCGAAGCCTGACCCTCAAACGTCCCCTAATCCTAACCCGTACGCTAACACTAACCCGCGACTTCACACGCACGCTCCCCTTAAAGCGTTGCCGTACCCTTACCTGGACCCTAAACCGTCCCCGTCCCCTAACCCTAACCCTAGCCCGAACCCTAACCCTAACCCTTCCCCGAAGCCTGACCCTCACCCGTCCCCTAATCCTAACCCGTACGTTAACACTAACCCGCGCCCTCACACGCACGCTCCCCCTAAAGCGTTGCCGTACCCTCACCTGGACCCTAAACCGTCCCCGTCCCCTAACCCTAACCCTAGCCCGAACCCTAACCCTAAACGTTCCCCGAAGCCTGACCCTCACCCGTCCCCTAATCCTAACCCGTACGCTAACACTAACCCGCGCCCTCACACGCACGGTCCCCCTAAAGCGTTGCCGTACCCTCACCTGGACCCTAAACCGTCCCCGTCCCCTAACCCTAACCCTAGCCCGAACACTAACCCTAACCCTTCCCCGAAGCCTGACCCTCACCCGTCCCCTAATCCTAACCCGTATGCTAACACTAACCCGCGCCCTCACACGCATGCTCCCCCTAAAGCGTTGCCGTACCCTCACCTGGACCCTAAACCGTCCCCGTCCCCTAACCCTAAGCCTAGCCCGAACCCTAACCCTAACCCTTCCCCGAAGCCTGACCCTCACCCGTCCCATATTCCTAACCCGTACGTTAACACTAACCCGTGCCCTCACACGCACGCTCCCCCTAAAGCGTTGCCGTACCCTCACCTGGACCCTAAACCGTCCCCGTCCACTAACCCTAACCCTAGCCCGAACCCTAACCCTAACCCTTCCCCGAAGCCTGACCCTCACCCGTCCCCTAATCCTAACCCGTACGTTAACACTACCCCGCGCCCTCACACGCACGCTCCCCCTAAAGCGTTGCCGTATCCTCACGTGGACCCTAAACCGTCCCCGTCACCTAACCCTAACCCTAGCCCGAACCCTAACCCTTCCCCGAAGCATGACCCTCACCCGTCCCCTAATCCTAACCCGTACGCTAACACTAACCCGCGCCCTCACACACACGCTCCCCCTAAAGCGTTGCCGTACCCTCACCTGGACCCTAAACCGTCCCCGTCCCCTAACCCTAACCCTAGCCCGAACCCTAACCCTAACCCTTCCCCGAAGCCTGACCCTCACCCGTCCCCTAATCCTAACCCGTACGCTAACACTAACCCGCTCCCTCACACGCACGCTCCCCCTAAAGCGTTGCCATACCCTCACCTGGACCCTAAACCGTCCCCGTCCCCTAACCCTAACCCTAGCCCGAACCCTAACCCTAACCCTTCCCCGAAGCCTGACCCTCACCCGTCCCCTAATCCGAACCCGTACGCTAACACTAACCCACGCCCTCACACGCACGCTCCCCCTAAAGCGTTGCCGTATCCTCACCTGGACCCTAAACCGTCCCCGTCACCTAAGCCTAACCCTAGCCCGAACCCTAACCCTAACCCTTCCCGAAGCATGACCCTCACCCGTCCCCTAATCCTAACCCGTACGCTAACACTAACCCGCGCCCTCACACGCACGCTCCCCCTAAAGCGTTGCCGTACCCTCACCTGGACCCTAAACCGTCCCCGTCCCCTAACCCTAAGCCTAGCCCGAACCCTAACCCTAACCCTTCCCCGAAGCCTGACCCTCACCCGTCCCCTAATCCGAACTCGTACGCTAACACTAACCCGCGCCCTCACACGCACGGTCCCCCTAAAGCGTTGCCGTACCCTCACCTGGACCCTAAACCGTCCCCGTCCTCTAACACTAACCCTAGCCCGAACCCTAACCCTAACCCTTCCCCGAACCCTGACCCTCAACCGTCCCCTAATCCTAACCCGTACTCTAACACTAACCCACGCCCTCACACGCACGCTCCCCCTAAAGCGTTGCCGTACCCTCACCTGGACCCTAAACCGTCCCCGTCCCCTAACCCTAACCCTAGCCCGAACCCTAACCCTAACCCTTCCCCGAAGCCTGACCCTCACCCGTCCCCTAATCCTAACCCGTACGCTAACACTAACCCGCGCCCTCACATGCACGCTCCCCCTAAAGCGTTGCCGTACCCTCACCTGGACCCTAAACCGTCCCCATCCCCTAACCCTAACCCTAGCCCGAACCCTAACCCTAACGCTTCCCCGAAGCCTGACCCTCACCCGTCCCCTAATCCTAACCCATACGCTAACACTACCCCGTGCCCTCACACGCACGCTCCCCCTAAAGCGTTGCCGTACCCACACCTGGACCCTAAACCGTCCCCGTCCCCTAACCCTAACCCTAGCCCGAACCCTAACCCTAACCTTTCCCCGAAGCCTGACCCTCACCCGTCCCCTAATCCTAACCCGTACGCTAACACTAACGCGCGCCCTCACACGCACGCTCCCCCTAAAGCGTTGCCGTACCCTCACCTGGACCCTAAACCGTCCCCGTCCCCTAACCCTAACCCTAGCCCGAACCCTAACCCTAACCCTTCCCCGAAGCCTGACCCTCACCCGTCCCCTAATCCTAACCCGTACGATAACACTAACCCGCGCCCTCACACCCACGCTCCCCCTAAAGCGTTGCCGTACCCTCACCTGGACCCTAAACCGTCCCCGTCCCCTAACCCTAACCCTAGCCCGAACCCTAACCCTAAAGATTCCCCGAAGCCTAACCCTCACCCGTCCCCTAATCCTAACCCGTACGCTAACACTAACCCGCGCCCTCACACGCACGCTCCCCCTAAAGCGTTGCCATACCCTCACCTGGACCCTAAACCGTCCCCGTCCCCTAACCCTAACCCTAGCCCGAACCCTAACCCTAACCCTTCCCCGAAGCCTGACCCTCACCCGTCCCCTAATCCTAACCTGTACGCTAACACTAACCCGCACCCTCACACGCACTCTCCCCCTAAAGCGTTGCCATACCCTCACCTAGACCCTAAACCGTCCCCGTCCCCTAACCCTAACCCTAGCCCGAACCCTAACCCTAACCCTTCCCCGAAGCCTGACCCTCACCCGTCCCCTAATCCTAACCCGTACGCTAACACTAACCCGCGCCCTCACACGCACGCTCCCCATAAAGCTTTGCCGTACCCTCACCTGGACCCTAAACCGTCCCCGTCCCCTAACCCTAACCCTAGCCCGAACCCTAACCCTAACCCTTCCCCGAAGCCTGACCCTCACCCGTCCCCTAATCCTAACCCGTACGCTAACTCTAACCCGCGCCCTCACACGCACGCTCCCCCTAAACCGTTGCCGTACCCTCACCTGGACCCTAAACCGTCCCCGTCCCCTAACCCTAACCCTAGCCCGAACCCTAACCCTAACCCTTCCCCGAAGCCTGACCCTCACCCGTCCCCTAATCCTAAACCGTACGCTAACACTAACCCGCGCCCTCACACGCACGCTCCCCCTAAAGCGTTGCTGTACGCTCAACTGGACCCTAAACCGTCCCCGTCCCCTAACCCTAACCCTAGCCCGAACCCTAACCCTTCCCCGAAGCCTGACCCTCACCCGTCCCCTAATCCTAACCCGTACGCTAACACTAACCCGCGCCCTCACACGCACGCTCCCCCTAAAGCGTTGCCGTACCCTCACCTGGACACTAAACCGTCCCCGTCCCCTAACCCTAACCCTAGCCCGAACCCTAACCCTAACCCTTCCCCGAAGCCTGACCCTCACCCGTCCCCTAATCCTAACCTCTACGCTAACACTAACCCGCACCCTCACATGCACGCTCCCCCTAAAGCGTTGCCATACCCTCACCTAGACCCTAAACCGTCCCCGTCCCCTAACCCGAACCCTAGCCCGAACCCTAACCCTAACCCTTCCCCGAAGCCTGACCCTCACCCGTCCCCTAATCCTAACCCGTACGCTAACACTAACCCGCGCCCTCACACGCACGCTCCCCCTAAAGCTTTGCCGTACCCTCACCTGGACCCTAAACCGTCCCCGTCCCCTAACCCTAACCCTAGCCCGAACCCTAACCCTAACCCTTCCCCGAAGCCTGACCCTCACCCGTCCCCTAATCCTAACCCGTACGCTAACTCTAACCCGCGCCCTCACACGCACGCTCCCCCTAAACCGTTGCCGTACCCTCACCTGGACCCTAAACCGTCCCCGTCCCCTAACCCTAACCCTAGCCCGAACCCTAACACTAACCCTTCCCCGAAGCCTGACACTCACCCGTCCCCTAATCCTAAACCGTACGCTAACACTAACCCGCGCCCTCACACGCACGCTCCCCCTAAAGCGTTGCTGTACGCTCAACTGGACCCTAAACCGTCCCCGTCCCCTAACCCTAACCCTAGCCCGAACCCTAACCCTAACCCTTCCCCGAAGCCTGACCCTCACCCGTCCCCTAATCCTAACCCGTACGCTAACACTAACCCGCGCCCTCACACGCACGCTCCCCCTAAAGCGTTGCCATACCCTCACCTGGACCCTAAACCGTCCCCGTCCCCTA